>NW_018408535.1:4551-4736 GCF_002113885.1 Mizuhopecten yessoensis
CTTAAATTTTGGTGATTAATGGTAAATAAAAAAAAAATAATAATAATGAAAACGTTGTTATTATACAATACTACTTGTTTACTAGGTAATAAAAACGTTGTTATTATACAATATAACTTGTTTATTAGGTAATGAAAACATTGTTATTATACAATATAACTTGTTTACAATGTAATGAAAACATG
>NW_018408535.1:5084-5602 GCF_002113885.1 Mizuhopecten yessoensis
CATTACTTGTTTACTACATAATATAAACATTGTTATGATACAATATAACGGGTTTACTATGTAATGAAAACATTGTTATTATACAATATTTACATTTGCATGGCATTGTCACTATATAGCCTCTTTGAGAGCTGTGTCGTTGATGGGACTTTAATTACCATGCCGCACGAGACATAATTACCATGCCGCACGAGACACAATTCTTAGCGTATTAATTACAACGCTGACCGGAACTACAATATCCAATGTAAATAAACATGACGGCTGCTGAAATATCCCTGGGCATTGTGAGATTTGATAATGTCATTGTAAATTTATGTGCAAAATAAAAAATAAAATAAAAAACACTTTTATTACAACGAAAACAAGACCAATGTCTGCAATATCGTACAAAATGCACATCGGTTGAAATCACCAATGCCGGCAATGGAAACAATTTTAACGCTCATGCAATTTATCAGAAATATCGTCTGTTACACTGCACTGATCAACAGGGGTTCGTTATAAATGTCTGAAAT
>NW_018408535.1:5931-45462 GCF_002113885.1 Mizuhopecten yessoensis
ATTTGAAGTGTTTGTTAAAATGTCAAAGTACTACTTTGTTTGCCAATCAGCACGCGACAATACGCTGTTCAAACTATTGAACGAAATTGTGTAGACTGTCGATAAGGCGGGCATTTTTAATTTTAATTATAAATTACAAGTTAAAAAAGAACATAAGAGGCAGAGAAAATGTAAATATAAGTATTGAACTGTTTTTGTATGATAGCGCGCATTATGTTGTTTGCTTGCAAAGCTGTGTCATTCAAATAGATCACAAATACCATACAAAAACAGTTCAATGCTTAAATATAACTTGTTTACTACATAATATAAACGTTGTTATTATAGAATATAACTTGTTTACAATGTAATGAAAACATGGTAATTATACAATATTACTTGTTTACTACGTAATGAAAACATTGTTATTATACAATAGATTTTACAATTATACAATGTATTTATTTCTCAAATGATTAAACACATTTTGGCCATAAAGGGATTTTTTTTTTTATTATACTTTTTAAAGATTTAAATCGGTGAATGGTATCCCAGCTATAGAGAAAACCGCCAAAACGTGGTCCTCCTTGTCCGTCTCTTAACGGGTCATTCATACATAACCCATTCCTATTATTTATCAAAAAGCGAAGACCAGACTTACAGTAAAATAAATGTGATTTGATTGCATTGACCTTCGGCCGACTAGGAAAAAAAATGAAAATATTACATATTTGAAATCTCGTTTCAAAACAGTCAACATCTCTACAATTCTCTACAAATCTAACGTACCTAAAAACTGTTGGTCCGTTCAAAAAGATACAACTAAACATTAATACTTTTACTTTTTAAGTTGACCTTTGTCTTTTACTTTTTCGTTTCTTTAATGTAATTTTCTTATATATGTTCTATCTACTTTTTTATTGGTCTTTATTACCTTATCAAATTTCAATATGATGTCTTCTCAAGCACCCGTCTTATTTTGACACTGGTTGTGATAAAAAGAGGAAACGTTTATTTTATTTGACCAAAATCAAAATCAAAATAGTGAATCGAGATCAATTTTTCAAATGAGAACATTAGTGAGAAACATCTCATTTCTTATATATGGATGACGAGTTTTGAATTTAAAAGTCATTATTTAAAACTACGTATAGTTGGAACATATTGCAGACAACGGGAACTTTAATATAAGAATTATAAGAAGATGATTTTCTTTGACTACATCTAAGGATGAATGTAAACATATTTTGACAGCAATATACATATAAATATTATTATATGTTTTGACGAACATATTTTAGAATTATCTCATTAACTGTAATAACAATGAAAAAAATGAAAGTGATCTGGTATATATTACGTATAATCATCAAGCTATACGAACGCCATTTCAGTGGGTTCAACAATAGACACCATGAATATAGTTGTAATCTAGAGTCAGCTTTTTTACTTCACGATGTCATAAAAAGGGTCTCTCGTGCACAGCACCTGAGTTGTTAAGATCAAATAGATTAAATTGCTAAATAACATTTACTTTAATATTTATATATCATTAAGAGAATATTATATCTTTATATCAAATATTAACATAAACTCAGTCTATATCAGATCAATCTTCGATAACAAAGTCGGTCGAATTCAAATCCAACAGGAGGACGCCGTTATCAATAGCATCTGCCCGGCAGACAAGTGATGATGACTTGCTCAATTTGTATTATATTAAAATACTTTATAAAGCTACAAGTGGCTACAATTTATATAAATAAAAACATTGAAATCATTCAACCGAAAAGTTAAAAAACAAAAAAACAAAAAAAAACAAAAAATCTTATTGATGCCTTCACAATTTTACTCACTCAAACATATTATAAATGGAGAATTTAGTCACATTAATAAATTTTACCAAATTTCATGACCCCCACTCTTTCTCGTTGGTTTCCATGGTAACGCAATGCAATAATGCAATAAAATTGGGCTGATATATTAGCAGTGGTGTCATTGACCAACCATAGAAGCAAAAAAAAAAATCATATGAATCAGTTTCAATCATTTTCATTGAGGAAGCTTGATGTTTCGTGGCATCCCCTCTTAAACTGATATATAATATTTAGATGTCGTATACAGATTCATGTTAAAACAAGGGATCATTGTTGTACAATTGACAAGTGATTTAAACGTTCAGAAATAACTGATATTATACTTTCAGTAAAGAGGACGGGACACACAAATGCGGCCGTAAAAGGGATAATGTGAGGTATCTTTGTTTCATCATCTTTATGTTTGTGTCTAAGATGTGGCCTCCTTCATTGGAGGTAAATGGGAATGTTACGAGTTGTACATATTTAGTAACCTACTACGTTATGACGTTAATCAGCAAATCAACTTTTATCTTAACAAAACTTAAACCGTTCCATTTTAATAACCATATTTGTTCAAGCGCCATCTCCCTCCTAAATGCAATCTTTGTATAAACGAAATAATATGGTCAGAACTTTAAAACAAATGTCCACAGTATTTCGTCACTTTTTAACTTGTTAAAAGACAAAATTCGAAATGAATATTACTAACAACGAAGGAAAAAAAGAAGAAAGTGATAAAATATAAGAATAATAGTTTTTTAAACTTAGTTTAAATTATCTGATATGTTTACATTTGTTAATTAAATAAAGAAGAAAACGTATGTTTGTAAATATACTTACTTCATAGCTAGGCCAAGATACAAACCGATTACCCATAGACTGGACACTTTAATTCATTCGAGATGTAACACGACATTTGATTGGTCATTTAAAATAATTTGCGACATTTTAACAACGATATACCGTCCGCAAATTTCTTATTTGCATATGAAGCCCGGACGGGCGATTTTTTATGACGCAAATGACCCAGACTAAACCTGACATGTCATAAAATTGATTACGAACAAAAGCGTTCCGCCTCACTTTGAATATTCCTGACGTCACTAAACCACCCCTAAGTGACCAAGAACTTGACAAAAAGACTCAAAAATATCTTAAAATCGCAGTTTCGTTTGGTGGTTTTGACAAATATAAATTAGAATGGGGATAACTCTTCTGTATTTTAAAATTTGCGGCGGTATATTATGATTATATACTGTCGCAAATATCCGTTTTACTGACTCCGCTTTGCTACTCAATTTGTAACAGTATAGTCACGATATACCGCCGCAAATGTCAAAATAGAGTAGGGTTATCCCCTTCTTATACTGTAGCCTGCTACCTTACAATCGACTGGATGAGATTTAGAGGTATATGTTAATTCAGTGATATTGTGATTTAGAAGTGTATGTTGATGCAGTGATATTGTGATTTAGAGGTATATGTTAATGCAGTGATATTGTGATTTAGAGGTATATGTTAATTCAGTGATATTGTGATTTAGAAGTGTATGTTGATGCAGTGATATTGTGATTTAGAGGTATATGTTAATGCAGTGATATTGTGATTTAGAGGTATATTTTAATGCAGTGATATTGTGATTTAGAGGTGTATGTTGATGCAGTGATATTGTGATTTAGAGGTGTATGCTAATGCAGTGATATTATGATTTAGAGGTATATATTAATGCAGTGATATTGTGATTTAGAGGTATATGTTAATGCAGTGATATTGTGATTTAGAGGTATATGTTGATGCAGGGATATTGTGATTTAGAGGTATATGTAAATGCAGTGATATTGTGATTTAGATGTGTATGTTGATGCAGTGATATTGTGATTTAGAAGTGTATGTTGATGCAGTGATATTGTGATTTAGAGGTGGATGTTGATGCAGTGTTATTGTGATTTAGAGGTGTATGTTGATGCAGCGATATTGTGATTTAGAGGTGTATGCTAATGCATTGATATTGTGATTTAGAGGTGTATGTTGGTGCAGTGTTATTGTGATTTAGAGGTGTATGTTGATGCAGTGTTATTGTGATTTAGAGGTATATGTTAATGCAGTGATATTATGATTTAGAGGTGTATGCTAATGCAGTGATATTGTGATTTAGAGGTGTATGTTTATGCAGTGATATTGTGATTTAGAGGTGTATGTTAATGCAGTGATATTGTGTTTGGCTTTACACTACACATTTTAATACATGCAAAACAGACGTTCACAAAATATGTAAAAATCAAAATACAAAAAACAAAATCAAACGGCTTTGTTTGAAAATATATCAAATAATTATATACCCTAAAATCTCCGAACAAAGCCTGCCTGGAAAAAAAGACTGGGATACTTTGCAGTCCAACAAAAGTAAGGCGGTTTCGAAAATAGGCTGGCACTGGAAGCATGCTTTGTAATCTTTGCGGTTAATCTGCTGTCAATGGCAGACCTTGCTAATCGGCAATCTTTTCGCTTAGAAATTGAAAAATGTATAGCTATATAATTTGCAATCCCCAACTTGTCTTTTTTTTCCAGCACCAAACATCTAATCAAAGCACACGTCTTTTCTTACATTACATAACTAAATGTTTCAATCAGTAATGCCACTATGACGTAAGCCATTTAAAAGGCTTCGAAAGTAAGACGGCCATGAAAATAGGATACCTTTGGGAGTCTAGGATTATTTGTTTGAACAAGAATAGGCTGCGGCTGATTTTCGAGATTTTACGGTATAAGTGGAAAAGATTTTTCCACAGAGTTGTTGTGAAGTCACTGCATTCAATCATTACATGTTTGACTGTAAACGGTTAGTCAGGAGCATGGCAATAAGGTTGATCTTCCTTTCTTGAAATGCGCGCATGTGTAATTAAAACAATTTCCTATGTGCAGTCGTGAGAGGACATCTTCCTGCTTTATTCTTTGAATCTGAGGTTAAATTGCCAATAAAGTATTACTCTTCAAACTGAGAAAGTTAAATTTATTTAATAAACCAACCTTACCCTCTTTGACGTTATATATATCACATAGTCCTTATCATCTATTCCTTATCTCTTTTTTATTTTAACCCCTTTTTTATTTTAATTATTTACAATACAAAGCGAATGCTTTTAAGAATATTCATTTTTATCTGATTTTATCTTCATTACTGTCATGTTGGTTTAGAAATAAATAAATAAATAAACAAATCACCATGGCCCTAAATGACCACAGTTGCCGATGGGCCATTAAACACAAAAAAAAACAGTTTAATATATCTGAAAGTTACTGTACATGCAGCTTTTCGCGTTCTCGCGTCATCGTTATCGTGACGTAACAAACTGTAACGTTTGATACCACAGACTTTGTCCGAAAGATGGAAAATGTATTTGAACTACTAATACAATTCAAATTTCGATAAAAAAGAAGATATTTTATGAAATTAAAATCGTTTAAAAACGATGACTTCAAGTATTGGACTTGTATATAATAACACAACGTACCGTAAATCAACATAAAAATGACACACTCCAGAGTCGCCATGACTGAGATGCCCCATGAGGCATAATGCCAAGCAACTATTTGGTAGATATATCATCCAGCCTTAAACAGAGAGGCAAGCCTGATTTCGACATTCTTCATTGCTTACAAACAAAACATTGCGTTGGCAATATATTTGTATAATTTAAGATGACCTAAACACTCAGTCAATACATGGTACATGTATTATTGCCGCTCGTATCCTATCATATAGAACAAAACGGTGATGGATCGTATTTCAATACTGTTATGCATAACGAAAGCAACCAAAACTGTATTTAGGTAAGTGAACAAAACACTGGTTGTACGTCATCTATTTGTGTTTAAACTTCCCGAAAGTTGTAATATATTGATCTTATAATTAAAAAGAAGATTATAGTCTAAATTATTCTATGCCTTTCTTTGAAAGAAAAACTACTGAAATTGATATTAAAGAAAAGAAGTAAAAACACCTCTCAGAAAAATATTTGGCTTTCTTGTTCAGCGTTATTTTCGAACTTGTGTTTTGAAACAGTAGTTTAAAGATAAGAATTCCGGGATGAAGTCTCTAGCAAGTGCCCCGTCGCGAGCGAAACACGTTCGTGGGTTCACTAACAACTCGGGGGTGTCAAAACAAGCAACTGGTTGGCACAGGTATAGCAAGACAGTTGCAGACTTGGCACTCGGGACATATGATTGTAAAAACGTGACTTTTATCCCACGAGCCTTGTTTATAAATGTACAATCTGTACATCCAATATAGAATCTGTAATACCAACAGAATAGGAAAAACAGCAGTGTAGACGATATAAGATGTCGAAATGTAGCGGAAACCTTCATAACACAAAATATTAGTCAAAGATTTGAATACTTCTACAAACTTATTATCATCCGCAACTCTCTTTGGTGTAAAGAAAGAGAATCTGAATATTTGAATATTCATATACATACATATGTTTATTAAGCATATATATGAAATATTGAAGAATATAAAATATACAACAACTGGGACTATGGAAAATTCACAAACAAAAAGGGGAGACAAACAATACTAAGTAAACTCTCAAAAAGTGTTAAGTTACAAAGTAAACATGCTATCTTCTATCAGTTTTATATTTCATATATGTCTCGTGTGTGCACGCATAAATGTAAAACCCTAATGATCTACACTAATGTAAGCATAAAAAACAATCAAATATATGATGTAGAAAGTTAAGCATTGATTATCATCATACCTGTGTACAAATAGGCAGATTCGCCAGAATGGTGCTGACCAGCAGAACGATGAGCGTTGGCTTAGGTCTATTATTAAGGCAAGGGACGATAGTTGGTAGACACCGGTTCAGTAATCCGAAATAACATATCTTCAGGAATTGGTAAAACGTTACATGTCACCATATATAGATAATGAACCAAACTCTTACATACAGAAACGTTATATTTAATACTGTAGATCGTTCTAGATTTTCATAGTCTTAACTTGATATTAAAATATATATATAAATTTTATATACACAAATACGTATCATGTAACTTAAACGGGATATGTGTATTATTTATTGTCATTATAATCGTTTAAATAAGTCCATTTTGAATTCATAATTAAGAAATTTGTGTTGATAAGTAATGGTATCAAAATCCATGTGATATATCATAATCCAATATTTATAAATTCTGCTTTCATTTGTACATATAAATACTTACCACAATGTCCGATGTCGTGACTAACAATGGAAAGACAAATATCACCAACCAGAGGTTAGGTAAAGGGAAAAGACAAATATCACCAACCAGAGGTTAGATAAAGGGAAAAGACAAATATCACCAACCAGAGTTTAGGTAAAGGTAAAAGACAAATATCACCAACCAGAGGTTAGATAAAGGGAAAAGACAAATATCACCAACCAGAGTTTAGGTAAAGGTAAAAGACAAATATCACCAACCAGAGGTCAGGAAAAGGGAAAAGACAAATATCACCAACCAGAGTTTAGGTAAAGGTAAAAGACAAATATCACCAACCAGAGGTTAGGGAAAGGGAAAAGACAAATATCACCAACCAGAGTTTAGGTAAAGGGAAAAGACAAATATCACCAACATGAGGTTAGGTAAAGAGAAAAGACAAATATCACCAACCAGAGGTTAGGTAAAGGGAAAAGACAAATATCACCAACCAGAGGTTAGGTAAAGGGAAAAGACAAATATCACCAACCAGAGGTTAGGTAAAGGGAAAAGACAAATATCACCAACCAGAGGTTAGGTAAAGGGAAGAAAGAAACGCCCTGGAAAAGGCCACGAACGCTGCCGAGTTTCCTATACAAAATAAAGGTAAGACTTGAATTAATATTTAATGGTGCAGCTGTTTACCAATTTTCTTTGTTTTAGTTTAATTTCTCGTCTACATTTAATGATCAAAATTAGTAGAAAAGAATCACAACAAATTAAAATTTAATCCTTTTTGCTGGTACACATACCAGAAAATAATGTCTCTTCAAGAGTACAGAGTACACGACCATGCTGATGAAGCTACTACCGGACATATCAATCACACACGGGATGACTGAAGCACTGAAAAGCATCAAAATGAAAGAGCTTCATTTCAACACCCTTGTGTATATCATTTCAATTATATTTTTAAAATGGACAGGCTAAACTTTTGAACAACACACATAAAACAAAAACAAAACAAAACAAAAACACAAAAAATCAGTCAATAAACGCGTACTTGGTTATATTGTAAGTTCTTGCCACCTGTCCTGATGATGTCTAAATGCATATCGCCTCATTCAATGTACTTGTATAAAGAAAAAAACCGAAACGGTAAATAGTGGACACATCGTATTCTCATTGTAGAATGGCGAAACCCCCGAACTCTGTAGACAATTGTCAACTTAAATTCAATGGTTTTCACGATTTTATACTTTGCATATTACTTTCCCTAAAGTGGTGTCGTGTATTTTACAAAATATGCTTAACATTAATACACAATAAACAGTTTTGATATACATTATGTAGCTGTAGTTGTTCAACGTCGTAAATCGTAATCTATTTCTGATATAAACTGATGTTTTCCAACCGGAATTCTATGGCAGTTACAGGAAAAGAAGATCAAAATGTGATGTTACTAACATATTTGCATGATGAAGATTGAAACTCATTAAACAAAAATGTCAAAAATATGTAGTGTCTGTAACCAACTGAAACACTCTAATATAGAATCATATCTTAAACTTCCTTTTTTCTACTAATAGCTCCATCACTAACTAAGTCTGTCGTATCCGTAACCAACATTATACTGCTTGAAGTTAGGTGCCTGTTTTAAGTAAAAATGTTAAATTATACAATTTAGCAATTAAGTGGCATAAATATATCATTCCTACAATAGGTTTGAAGTCATAATGATGATGCCTGTGATGCAATAGACATGTGTGTAATCTACATCTTAGATTCACTGAAGTTCAGGTTCTGGTCAGTTACTAAGTATTTGCCTGAGACATAACAGGACCTCCAAGATATTTATTTTTTTATGTTTGCGAACTGTTTTTACCTAAATGGGAAATTCAGCAAAAGGTTATGAAGGAAAGGTAAGTTTGTCCTATTACATATGTAGTGATGTATGCATAAATGTAGTGTCCCTAACCTCATACTAGATTTAACATTTATTGTAAAAGGAAATTGGGGGGAGGGGTGTGTGTGTGTGTGTAAAAAAGCAATATTGTGCAACCAAGAATAATATTTAAACATCACGGGAGTTAAAATACAATGGAACACTTAAAGTTTAATCAATTTTAAGGGGCTGGTCGGGGAAAAAATGTGATATTTGCCAAAATGGCATACACATGTTTAAAATACCTTCTTATGAAATATACCGATACAAATTTTGCTGAAATTCACTCCCTAAGAGTAAAAATTATAATTATAGTAAAGAAATCCTGAATCGTCACCTGACAGTCTAAAACTCTCAATTGACCCGGATCAGTGATGTAATTTTACCGCACTCGCGTCATCAACAAGGCCAAATGTAAACATCGCGGCAAAAGAAAAAGATGCATGCAAAAGTCATGACAGGCACGAGGTATCACTACCGTTATATATAACAATAACGTATAGATAGGAATACTACACTTGCATCATACATGACCTTTGAAAACAATTATTTACGTATAGTATTGCTGTCTTGTCCGCTAGTTGAGTCCGACATGGCACATGACGGCGTGCTATTGTTGTTATCTTCAATGCCTCACTTTCGAAACAACCACCTGACATATATAAATAGATCTGCGCTAAATTTACGCGGGGCTTCCCCAAGATTTCAGTGGTCACAACTGGACATTGCAAGCAGAACTCGACCATCATATTGCCGTGGTATAACTTTTGGAAGGCCAGAGAACGCATTTAGACCCATTTATTTTGTAATTTTTCCCCCGACCAGCCCCTTTAATGTAATATTGTATTTTTTGGTAAAGCAATAGCAATAATTATGTTTATTTCAGTTTTGAGAATTCGTTGCACATTATTATGTTAAAAAATTGCCTTTGAATAATGATGTGTTCTCATACATTGGATATCTAGTTAGTATTCCAGTTTTCAAAGCTTTGAAAAGGAATCGCAGTATTCCAATGTCAAACAAAGAACTTAGAATGATGTAAAAGTATTACGGACACTACGTCATTTTGAAAAGATTCATTTAACTAATGTAGTTAACATGCAGAAGTTAATATATATATATGATCAAAGTTAAAAATTAACATTGCTATTAATGTTAAACTTGGTATAGTTCTACAGCTATTCCAACTGCTGATTTAACCATATTCAATTAATGTTTGTAACACTAGCTTTATAGAGTGTAGTATAGACAGTGATTTATCATATTTTTCATATACAATTTTATAACCATTTCAGGTATATGATGGATCTCAGATCATCAAAAACACCTGGTTTCTCTAGATCCTGCGACACTTGATAACAGACAGGCAAATGCTGCAAAGGGAACACGATGGAGACAAAAAACAGAACATGGATAAGGACAAAGATGAAAAAGACAGGAACAGAAAACGAGAGGAAACCATAATTCCATGGCGTTAGATAATCTGAGAAACAATGAAACGTAAGGAGGGAAGCAGTATCTCCAGAGAAAGACAGAAAAAGAAGTGAACAAAACTAAAAAGGTCAGGCAACATAAAGTGCTGAATGAAAAGAAAATTGTGCAAAAGAAAATGGCCATTAACATAACACAACAATGGAGAATGAAAGTAAAACTGAAGTGTATAACAGAACCTGGACAAACAAATGAAGACCAAAAGAGCCAACTCTGGTAGACGAACTTGGATGTTTTGTTTTCAATTCCTAAGACTTTGATGTTATCAAAAAGAAACAATTGAAGAGATCAACACATGTATACTTCAACTAGACAATGGCGATTTAAACCCAATCCAGTGATATCATCAATGGTATAACATGGCAGTATTTCATAATGTCAGAAGAGCTAATTAAATGTTTATTTTATCATTTTATGCATTTTTTGTTTTGAACAGAAAGTATGTAGTGTCCGTAACCGTGGAAAGACAGGTAGTCTTTCATTTCTAAATGGATTTAATTATAGCTTATTGTTTAAGCAACAGCAGTATATTCGTATTTTCTGAGGTGATTATTGTAATTTGAATACATCTTATTTGTCAATTTTTCAATTCAATCTTTAGATTAATGCTTGATACACTTGAAATTTACTTACATGTGTTTACTTTAGAATTAAAATCATATTAATGACTATCTTTTGAAAGATGACAAATGATAACTTATGACCAGTTATATCTGCAATAGTGCATTAGTTAGATGGACTTCGATATATACTTATGTAACAACTGTACATATTATGTGACAAAATATTAAAAAAAAATGTGTTTGTAGTGTCCATCAGCATATTGTTAATTGCTGAAAAATGGTTTGATACTCTATATATGAATAATTTCTTTTGTGGAAACTTTTGTTATGAATTTGATTTTTTTTTATTGGTATCTAGATAATTATGTGTTTACTTTAGGTACAAACTTTTCATTGAATGTGTAAAAAGCTAGTTTATGACAACAATTAAAAAAAATATGCTATGTCCAAGAAAAAGAAGGTGTCAAATGTTCTTTGTTGATGTTTAGAATGTTATATTTTCATTGAATTAAATAAAATTAACGAAAGAACATTCTTGATTTTGTCTTGTTTAAACCTTGTGAAGTGTCCGTAACCAACATCATATCACTGAGAACTAAACAAACTTATATATTGCATCATTACGAACTATTTAGGTTTGGTAAGCTTCAAATATCAAACTTTCATAAAATACCAAGCATTCATTATTTGAAGAACCTTCATTTTCACTGTCATTAGCTACACAGCTGGGCCCATTATTGTGTTTTACCCGACAGTATAATACAATAAGTTGGTGGATTGTTCGGATTATACTAGTTAAACGTTAAATCAAACATATCTTTGTGAATCTCATATGGTTAGGAAAGCAATCGATATATGATTTTAAAGTCTTGATCACAACACCCACACGACAAACATGTATGCATATTATAAATAGTTTGACCACTGTGACTCACCTAATCGTTACTTGAAGTGATATTAGATTCGACATAAACAAAATGCTAAAGCTAATACTTCAGAGTCCTCAAAATGTTATTAACTTATGATCTTAGGATTAAAATGATTCTGCCAAACACTGACAACAGTTTGTTTTTATTGATAAACTTTTAAAAGATTTTCAAGAGAGAATTCAACAGTATAAAACTATTAAAGTGTCACTGCTAAATGTTTTAATTTGACATTGTACCTGTAGGTACTGGCGGTAGGAGATAACAACATTCCTTCAATACACCACATCCAACCTGACAACCTGGAACCTCAAACATGTCCACTACATACTGTCCCACATGCAGCAAAGTAAGGGCAGTGTGAAATATTTAATTCTGTGTTGACTAGAGTAAGGTATAAAGTAAACGCAATTGTGAAATATATAATTCTGTGTTGACTAGAGTAAAGTACAAAGTAAGGGCAGTGTGAAACATTTAATTATGTGTTGACTAGAGTAAGGTACAATGTAAGGGCAGTGTGAAAAATTTAATTCTGTGTTGACGAGAGTAAGGTACAAAGTAAGAGCAGTGTAAAATATTTAATTCTGTGTGGACTAGAGTAAGGTACAATGTAAGGGCAGTGTGAAATACTTAATTCTGTGTTGACTAGATTAAGGTACAAAGTAAGGGCCGTGTGAAACATTTAATTCTTTGTTTCCTAGAGTAAGGTACAACGTAAGGGCAGTGGGAAATATTTAATTCTGTTTTGACTAGAATAAGGTACAAAGTAAGTGCAATGTGAAACATTTAATTCTGTGGTGACTAGAGCAAGGTACAAAGTAAGGGCAGGGTGAAATATTTAATTCTTTGTTGACTAGAATAAGGTACAAATGAAGGGCAGTGTGAAATACTTAATTCTGTGTTGACTAAAATAAGGTACAAAGGAAGGGGAGTGTGAAACATTTAATTCTGTGTTCACTAGAGTAAGGTACAATGTAAGGGCAGTGTGAAAAATTTAATTCTGTGTTGATTAGAATAAGGTACAAAGTAAGTGCAATGTGAAACATTTAATTCTGCGTTGACTAGAGTAAGTTACAAAGTAAGGGCAGTGCGAAACATTTAAGTATGTGTTGACTAGAGTAAGGGACAAAGTAAGGGCAATTGTGAAATATATAACTCTGTGTTGACTAGAGTAAGGCACAACGTAAGCGCAGTGTGAAATATTTAATTATGTGTTGGCTAGAGTAAGGTACAAAAAGGTACAAAGTAAGGGGAGTGTGAAACATTTAATTCTGTGTTCACTAGAGTAAGGTACAATGTAAGGGCAGTGTGAAACATTTAATTCTGTTTTTCCTAGAGTAAGGTACAAAAAGGTACAAAGTAAGGGCAATTGTGAAATATCTAATTCTGTGGTGACTAGAGCAAGGTACAAAGTAAGGGCCGTGTGAAACATTTAATTCTGTTTTGACTAGAGCAAGGTACAAAGGAAGGGCAGTGTGAAACATTTAATTCTGTGTTCACTAGAGTAAGGTACAATGTAAGGGCAGTGTGAAAAATTTAATTCTGTGTTGACGAGAGTAAGGTGCAAAGGAAGGGCAGTGTGAAACATGTAATTCTGTGTTGACTAGCGTAAGGTACAAAGTAAGTGCAATGTGAAACATTTAATTCTGAGTTGACTAGAGTAAGGTGCAAAGGAAGGGCAGTGTGAAACATGTAATTCTGTGTTGACTAGCGTAAGGTACAAAGTAAGAGCAGTGTAAAATATTTAATTCTGTGTTGATTAGAATAAGGTACAAAGTTAGGGCAGTGTGAAATATTTGATTCTGTGTTGACTAGACTAAGGTACAAAGGAAGGGCAGTGTGAAACATGTAATTCTGTGTTGACTAGATTAAGGTACAAAGTAAGGGCCGTGTGAAACATTTAATTCTGTTTTGACTAGAATAAGGTACAAAGTAAGTGCAATGTGAAACATTTAATTCTGGGTTGACTAGAGTAAGGTAAAAAGTAAGGGCAGTGTGAAACATTTTATTCTGTGTTGACTAGAGGAAGGCACAACGTAAGGGCAGTGTGAAACATTTAAGTATGTGTTGACTAGAGTAAGGAACAACGTAAGGGCAGTGGGAAATATTTAATTCTGTTTTGACTAGAGTAAGGTAAAAAGTAAGGGCAGTGTGAAATATATAATTCTGTGTTGACTAGCGTAAGGTACAAAGTAAGTGCAATGTGAAACATTTAATTCTGAGTTGACTAGAGTAAGGTGCAAAGGAAGGGCAGTGTGAAACATGTAATTCTGTGTTGACTAGCGTAAGGTACAAAGTAAGAGCAGTGTAAAATATTTAATTCTGTGTGGACTAGAGTAAGGTATAAAGTAAACGCAGTTGTGAAATATATAATTCTGTGTTGACCAGAGTAAAGTACAAAGTAAGGGCAGGGTGAAATATTTAATTCTGTGTTGGCTAGAGTAAGGTACAAAAAGGTACAAAGTAAGGGCAATTGTGAAATATTTAATTCCGTGTTGCCTAGAGTAAGGTACAACGTAAGGGCAGTGTGAAACATTTCATTCTGTGTTGACTAGATTAAGGTACAAAGTAAGGGCCGTGTGAAACATTTAATTCTGTTTTGACTAGAATAAGGTACAAAGTTAGGGCAGTGTGAAATATTTAATTCTTTGTTGACTAGAATAAGGTACAAAGGAAGTGAAGTGTGAAATATTTAATTATGTGTTGACTAGAGTAAGGAACAACGTAAGGGCAGTGGGAAATATTTAATTCTGTTTTGACTAGAGTAAGGTAAAAAGTAAGGGCAGTGTGAAACATTTCATTCTGTGTTGACTAGATTAAGGGACAAAGTAAGGGCAATTGTGAAATATTTAATTCTTTGTTGACTAGAATAAGGTACAAAGTTAGGGCAGTGTGAAATATATAATTCTTTGGTGACTAGAGTAAGGGACAAAGTAAGGGCAGTGGGAAATATTTAATTCTGTTTTGACTAGAGTAAGGTACAATGTAAGGGCAGTGTGAAACATTTCATTCTGTGTTGACTAGATTAAGGGACAAAGTAAGGGCAATTGTGAAATATCTAATTCTGTGGTGACTAGAGCAAGGTACAAAGTAAGGGGAGTGTGAAATATTTAATTATGTGTTGGCTAGAGTAAGGTACAAAAAGGTACAAAGTAAGGGCAGTGGGAAATATTTAATTCTGTCTTGACTAGAGTAAGGTACAAAAAGGTACAAAGTAAGGGCCGTGTGAAACATTTAATTCTGTGTTGACGAGAGTAAGGTACAAAGTAAGTGCAATGTGAAACATTTAATTCTTTGTTTCCTAGAGTAAGGTACAAAGTAAGGGCAGTGTGAAACAGTGTGAAACATTTAATTCTGTTTTGACTAGAGCAAGGTACAAAGTAAGGGGAGTGTGAAACATTTAATTCTGTGTTGACTAGAGTAAGGTACAAAGTAAGTGCAATGTGAAACATTTAATTCTGTGTTGACTAGAGTAAGAACAAAGTAAGTGCAGTGTGAAACATTTAATTATGTGTTGACTAGAGTAAGGTACAAAGTAAGTGCAATGTGAAACATTTAATTCTGTGTTGACTAGAGTAAGGTACAAAGTAAGGGCAATTGTGAATTATTTAATTCTGTGTTGACTAGAATAAGGTACAAATGAAGGGCAGTGTGAAATATTTAATTCTATGTTGACTAGAGTAAGGCACAAAGTAAGGGCAGTGGGAAATATTTAATTCTATGTTGACTAGAGTAAGGCACAAAGTAAGTAAGTGCAATGTGAAACATTTAATTCTGTGTTTCCTAGAGTAAGGTACAAAGTAAGGGCAATTGTGAAATATATAATTCTGTGTTGACTAGAGTAAGGTACAAAGGAAGGGCAGTGTGAAACATTTCATTCTGTGTTGACTAGAGTAAGGTGCAAAGGAAGGGCAGTGTGAAACATTTCATTCTGTGTTGACTAGAGTAAGGTACAAAGGAAGGGCCGTGTGAAACATTTAATTCTGTAGTGACTAGAGTAAGGTACAAAGTAAGAGCAGTGCCCACCCCTTAATCCTGTGTTGACTAGAGTAAGGCACAAAGTAAGGGCAATTGTGAAATATATAATTCTGTGGTGACTAGAGTAAGGTACAAAGTAAGGGCCGTGTGAAACATTTAATTCTGTAGTGACTAGAGTAAGGTACAAAGTAAGGGCAATTGTGAATTATTTAATTCTGTGTTGACTAGAGTAAGAACAAAGTAAGTGCAGTGTGAAACATTAAATTCTGTGTTGCCTAGAGTAAGGTACAAATAAAGGGCAGTGGGAAATATTTAATTCTATGTTGACTAGAGTAAGGCACAAAGTAAGGGCAATTGTGAAATATATAATTCTGTGTTGACTAGAGTAAGGGACAAAGTAAGGGCAGTGTGAAACATTTAATTCTGTTTTGACTAGAGCAAGGTACAAAGTAAGGGGAGTGTGAAACATTTAATTCTGTGTTGACTAGAGTAAGGTACAAAGGAAGGGCCGTGTGAAACATTTAATTCTGTGGTGACTAGAGTAAGGTACAAAGTAAGAGCAGTGTGAAACATTTAATTATGTGTTGACTAGAGTAAGGTACAAAAAGGTACAAAGTAAGGGCAGTGTGAAACAGTGTGAAACATTTAATTCTGTGTTGACTAGAGTAATCATAGTAAGTGCAGTGTGAAACATTTAATTATGTGTTGACTAGAGTAAGGTACAAAGAAAGGGCAGTGTGAAATATTTAATTCTATGTTGACTAGAGTAAGGCACAAAGTAAGGGCAGTGTGAAATATTTAATTCTGTGTTGACTAGAGTAAGAAACAAAGTAAGTGCAGTGTGAAACATTTAATTCTGTGTTGCCTAGAGTAAGGTACAAAGTAAGGGCAGTATGAAATATTTAATTCTGTGTTGACTAGAGTAAGGCACAAAGTAAGGGCAGTGTGAAATATTTAATTCAGTGTTGACTAGAGTAAGGTAAAAAGTAAGGGCAGTATGAAATATTTAATTCAGTGTTGACTAGAGTAAGGTACAAAGTAAGGGAAGTGAGAAACATTTAATTCTGCGTTGACTAGAGTAAGGTACAAAGTAAAGGCAGATGTGAAATATTTAATTCTGTGTTGACTAGAGTAAGGCACAAAGTAAGGGCAGTGTGAAATATTTAATTCAGTGTTGACTAGAGTAAGGTAAAAAGTAAGGGCAGTGTGAAATATTTAATTCAGTGTTAACTCGCGTAAGGTACAAAGTAAGGGAAGTGAGAAACATTTAATTCTGTGTTGACTAGAGTAAGGCACAAAGTAAGTGCAGTGTGAAACATTTAATTCTGTGTTGCCTAGAGTAAGGTACAAAGTAAGGGCAGTGTGAAATTTTTAATTCTGTGTTGACTAGAGTAAGGTACAAAGTAAGGGCAGTGTGACATATCTAATTAAAATTTAAACAAAACATTTAACAAAATCATAATAAGACTGATTTGATATACCACATGTAGATATAACATACAAGAATTGGATTGGAGTCACTATGACAGGAAAATGATACAAACATTTAAAAATCACAAAAAGACTGATTCTTGAGGCCTTTTGCTGCTAAACAGATCTTCGGATTCTCCTGAACAGCTTTATAGCAATGAAAGGCCTTAATAATCAGGATTGTTGTGATTAATAAAACAATTGATATATAAATTTATTTTTGTATTTGCTTTGAATGTTTTATAATATATCTTTATTTTTAAAGCTTTGCATTAGAAGATATATACAAAATTATGACGATTTAGATATCAATTTAAGGAGCACCAGTCCAGGGTCTGGTTTCTTATCTGACACATGAACTTTCGGTTTTTAGCCAAGGATACGCCAATGCTGCTAGCTCTGATAACACTGTCCTCATGAGAAGTTCATTTGTCTTCTAAAGGATTATTTTATCAGCATTTAGTTGAAAGTTTTATTCTACAGCAATATCTTCGTAAATAATAAACTTCAATTACCTAAAACATATTTAAGATCTTTTTGCCTTCAACAGATCTATTAACTACATCTGTACATAGAAATGTAAATAGAGAAGAAAGAAAATTCTCATTTATTGTGATAAAAACAATATAGAAGACGAATACACAACATTAATTTGTGTCAATCGATACATAGGAACTTTATGATTAAGGACATTTTTAAACCTTAAAAAAAAAATGAAAAAAAGTTAAGAATATATTAGGGTGTGATGGCTTCTGTACTTATTAATATCAGTATAAGAAGACAATTTCATTTGCATAGGTGAAGCAAATGCGAGAGGAAATGTTACTTTTTTTGTATTAGTGTACAAATGAATAGAAATACATTTGATTTCCCTTTTTCCTTTCTTCCAGTTTTTATATATATGGTATATGCATACTTGTCAAAAATTATAAAGCTTTGAGTAAATAACGAAACAAATAACTTAAATATATATAGACCTGATCTGATCAACAGCTTCTGTTTTTTGCCAGGGACCGGGTCGGAGATTAATTGGTTTGAACGTTACGGGAGGAAAACAAGCTTTTCAGTTTACCTTCTCCGCTACTTCCTGCTCAGCAACTGGGTTCGCAACCTGTTTGTGACAGAGAAAACGTTTCTTGCCTTGCTGGTCATGTCTCTGGGGCGGCCATCTGGTCATGTCTCTGAGGCGGCCATCTGGTCATGTCTCTGGGGAGCCATCTGGTCATGTCTCTGGGGCGGCCATCTGGTCATGTCTTTGGGGCGGCCATCTGCAGCTAAGTATCATGGGATATGTATCAACATACCTGGTACCAACTGCCCAGAGTCACACAGCGAGGAGTCGGGCGGACTCATAGGAGGAACGTGTTGTATGGTGTTTGTAACATAATGTACACGTGCATAACACTTTTCGCAATTCTAAACGCCAGGATATCATTCAATACAGAAAACTTAACCTCTGCTAAATGGTTGTTCTCGTTTTAGACATTCTCAGATTAAAACTGTTAAAGTATTACTAAATCATTACATGGTAGCTTTGTCCATATAAAGTGCTGATTATTCAAATCTATTGGAAGTGGTAAGTTGAATTTAAATTGGATTTTAGTTATTTAAATATTGAATTAAAATAAATGTTTATATCAATATGATTACCAACTCAATCAAAGGCAAAATATACATGAAGTGTCATCATTGCATATTGAAATTACTGAAAGTTTTTTGTTCTCTTTATTTATGGTTTCAATAATACCTGTGCTCTTAAGTATTGTTTTGTGTAGGACATGCTGTTTGATGTCTTCGTTTCTGTAAGACATGTTTTCTGTTAATACTTCTACCTTCATACTTCAGGGTGTTTTTATTCCGTTATAGTGTTCAACTGATCGGACTTAACATTGAAGCGTTTGTAAACCAAACACTTTGCGCACTAAGTGTGGCTGTTGTCCCAATACATGTTCACAGTGGTGAGGTGTGCTGGTACTTAAAGTGGTACAGTGTCAGCTGAAACTGTCGATAGCAGGAATTAATTTTTCCTCTTTTTAATTGGGTTTTTATGTCAGACGAAATATCTCGGGCATACCTCCAAACCTCGCGAGGACAGTGATAAACATACTTCGTCCACACATTTGCTACATTGATTGCACTTGGAGTTGACAACCAATAACGACGCTAAAACACCTCCCTGATACACAGGTGTTTAAATGTTCTCTTTAATACGCTGGTGTAACATAGATCGAAGTCTGGTCACTTAACATTTAAAGCGATTATTTTTTTTATTATTTATTCAACTTGAAACCTTACGGCTCATAAGCTTACACAGCATCGTATAATTGATACATCAGTGATATGAAATACCAAATAATTATAACATTATGAATGAAGCATAATCTAGTACATCGCATATGTATATAGTACCTATAAATGGACAGTATAATGCTTTAAATTATAATAAAGCAGAAGATGGACAGCTCATGTATAATAACCTTACCTTAGTGTATCGTGACTATCGGAAAACAGATGAGGTGACAACTTTTTCTTAGCACAATATCAACCGGGGCTCAATAAAGAAAATGTTAATTACAAAAACAAACAAAACAAGCATACAATTTGTAAACAGTGCTGTAGTCAGGGGATAGACAAAAATATATGTGTAAACTTGGAGCTAAACAAATACTCATATGTTTTCAATCAGAGTGAGAAAAAACACAATAACCTAAGGTTGGAATCTTGACCGTTCTAACCAACTTGATTGCAGATATTTTCCTAGATTACATCGCTCTTTTCTGTTATGAGTGGACACATCAGAACAAAATGTAACTCGTCCCCTACCTGGTTTTGATTACAATAACGACATAACCTACTCGCCCTCGGAATATTACGATACCGACCTTCTTCTACATATAACTGATGCGATGGAAGTCGTAATTTCGAAATAAGTTTAAGATACGCATCTGGAATAAACTTAGTTGGATATAATTGTAACGTAAAGCTATCAGTAGGGAATGTATACAAATAAAATGTGGATGATCTTCCAACAAATTCATTCCTTGTTTGAATAAAAACATCTGTCAAACGCTGCTTGAAACAATGTAAAAATACCCTTTCATTATCAACATAATGAGTTATAAAGACATTACCAAAGCCAGAAGACAATAATAATTTTCTAACATGACAACGCCAATTACAGTTTCTGTGAATACATTTATCCATATCTTCATAAACTGACTTAAGAACACAATTGTCGCATTTAATCAGTTTCAACCAATATTTGATTATTCGTCATTTCCTGGGGACATGCAAAGGCATGCGTCCGATAATACCATAGAAGATGGCGTACTGTTTTTTACATTCAAAATTCTTCTTAAACAAACAACATGTCGTCCGCAACATGAACAACCCATGTTTCGCAACCGTATTAAGAATGGAGGAAATATAGACATCAAAAACATTAAGTTTAGATCCTACAGTGAGGGACAAATTGTTAAAAAAAGTAAAGCATTATACATACATTTACAACCTTGTTCAGCAATAGTAACTTGAGTTTTTGTAAACTTACCATAAAAGCTGAGCAGTACTTTCTATTTCATTGTCATTAAAGTAAATAAAATTGCCAGCTCGGAATCTTCCGCCATAACGAAATACAACAATTTGTATTTTCTCCGTATTGACTGTCAATTGCCATTTGTCGCTATATTATTTTAAGGAGTCTAACATTTTCTGCAAGCCAGAGGCAGATCTGAGAAAAGGACAGTATCATCTGCATACATAGAAAGAAACAGAGAATTATCTCTGAAGAATAAAGCGTCACAGGAAGTATTCATAAGTTCATTTTCAAAATTATCACATACATGGAGTAAAGGAAGGGAGATAACCCCTCCCCTTTCATCAAGCCTCGTGAGCACGAAACAAATTCAGACAGTTCAGACTTATATCTAACACAGGCCTTAAACCTTCATAAAAAGATTTAAAAAGATTTAATAATTTTCCACTGATTCCATTATGAAAAAGTTTCAAAAATAATTGTATTTCTATTCACACTATCGAAGGCCTTACGATAGTCAATAAAACAGTAGTAAAGCTTACGATTATTAGAAAGCATTTTCTTAATTATACCATATAAAGCAAAAATAGCATCATTAGTTCCAAAACCAGGTTTAACTCCGAATTGGGCACCGGAGACGATGTTGTACTCCTTAGACCAATCTAGCAGTCTATTGTTTAAAACACTAGTAAATAATTTAGATAAACAACTTACCAATGTGATTCCTCTATAATTGTTTGTATCATTGGCATCACCTTCTGTGAACAAATGGAAAATGGTACACTTGGACCATATTGAAGGAAAGACGCCCATATCGAAAATAACATTAAAAAGTTGTGAGAGAACAGGAGCCAATTCTCCTTATGTTTGACACAAGCTTCATTAAGAGTGTTATCAATTCCGAGAGCTTTGCCTAAATAAGCACTTTTTAAAACACTCATTACTCTCTGATCTGTTATAGGTGAATTTAATTCGTCATAAAGTGGGAATTATCGTAGTCTGAAACATTTTGATTATCTGTAGCATCATCACCACTACTTACAGCTTTAAAATGTTCGAAAAGTCTCCAAGATTCAAGTGTTTTGTGGGACAGTCCGACTTTTTCTTAAAATATTGATAAAAAATAGATTTCTTTCTGCATGACAAACTTAAACGGTCTCCCTCTGATCTAAAATATTTACGTTTTACGCTTGGATTCGACAAGAGACAACCTGTTTTCAGGGGTTCTGTCGGAATTAAAAGAAAATAAACTGCGTCGATACAATTTGTACAGTCGTCTACATATTTATCGTCAAACCAGGATTTATGGGTACGATATAATAATTTACTGTCAGATGGTCGAATAGAAAAAGATTGACAATAACGGCTAAACATTTCACTTATAAAAGATGAAAACAAATCAATATCGCGATCTACTGAGACAACGGAGGACTGCATGTCTTAAACAATATTATGTAATAAATTAATGTTCTTGTCTAAATTACTGTTCATTTCAGGTTTTTCATCAGCATTCCATTTATATGTATTTATTGTTCATTTACAAGATTATCACCACTTGCATGTGCTTCAATTGGCCTGAATGTTATAATATTAAATTTAAAATCAATTGGCGTATGGTCAGACCATTTATTAAAATCACGCACATCAAATTCAGTGATAATACCAAAGGAATCTTTTGTTTGAGAACCTAATCATTTACGCTTGACCCCAAATGATTGTAGAAAGTAAATTTACCCGTGTTATCACCAGGCGATCTACCATTACATACCCGAAGACCGGTACTTTTACACAATTGTAACAGTTAACGACCAAAAGTATTAACAATACCATCATCAGATATACGATTAGACATAACAGTATCATTGTCGTATACAAAAATATTTGAGAGCGTATTGAGAGTTGACCTAGGCACGGTATTCGAATCAATGTTGTCAACTGAATTTCCAATTCAACTATTTAGATCACCGTGAACAATGACGGTACCGAACCGTGAGAAACAAAACACACATTATTTGCAATGACAGCGGAAACGTCGTATTCGTACAAAGTGTGGCGTAGATTGTTGACATGTGGTATATAAGAAACAAAATATAAATATCAGCGGCAGCGAATTGCCTGATTTTAACCCACAGAAGTGCGTCTACTTCAAACTTGACAACAGAATGATCAACTTTCTAAGTATATAATAAAACAAGGCCTCCGCCTTTTCCCTTTTGACGAGGGTACGACAAGATATCGTAATCAGCATGGAGGAGACAACAGTTCAGGTCACTATCATGACTGACCCAGCATTCAGACATTTTTTTTTATCGGAACTAGAAATGACGTCAATAAAACCCGGGTCGACTAATTTATGTTGCAACCCACGGTTAACATTCCATGAAGTGATTTAAATTGGATGTCTTTCCCCCTGACAACCCTACAGCGGGGTTGACTCCATCATATTAGCTGCACCAGGCGGGTTGGACGTGAATCGCCTTTTCCTCTTATACTATACTATTGTTTGTATGTCTTTGATGGGGATATTGGTGATACATGACTGTGATAATCTTAAGCTTATACTCTTACAATGAGATGACGATACTTAAGCTGTCTTCGTTACCTCGTATTTATTTTCATTCCTTCGCGTAGCAATATGATTGATTCTGCTGGTGAACCTAAAGTCCCAACAGTGGACAGTTACCTTGTAGATGGAATGGGTCAGGCACAAGTAATTTGTTTTTATCTATAAATTCATTCTGTGGGAAAGGCCGTACATTTATAATGTAATAAAGCGTTTTATACGTATATACCTTTTGTTGTTCTCTACAGAAAGTGTATGTTTTGTGGTAATGTTTACATGGATGTTCATTGATTTGATATTAATACCCGTGATGAATCATAAATAACCGAAATGGCCATACGGCGCAGAAAGTATTTACTATTTGGTTTTGTTTCTCTGCATGTACAAACTATCATAAAAAATGAATAACTTCATCGTAAGTATTTCCAGTGATAAGTTAACATAATCATTACAGTAACCATGTCATTACTTTTCGATGAACTTAAATACAATGCGGATATCACTCCCCAACATTACCGTGACACTTTTATGATGAGATGACATGGTAACTGTCTTCCAAGGCATCGTCCGGTTTATTTGGGAATAATGGTGGCCAAATGAATAACGAATTTTGAGAAGTAAACCGACACCGTGGAATAGTTAGAAGTAATTGTCTACTATAGTTATTAAAAACTATTGCCTAAAATATCTTTTTCAGAGCCTTATTATAAAGGTGATAATATAATTTGGTTATTACCACAATGATTGGCTTTTTTCATGTCACATGCATATATATCATATGATCTAAAATGAAAACAACACAAAACATGATGACGTCTTATACTGCAATGTTTGGCGCAGTAAACTATTTGTTATTCTATTTTTTGTATGGTTGAAGTTGTTGGATTAAATTACAGCTCAGTATTTTGCTTGTGTAAAATAAATCTCATTTTCATTTTCAATTCATTGGCAGATTTATACAAAAGGTACAGTATAGATCGTACCAGCCACCGTAGTACTTGATATTCGTTAATTAAATCACACGAAAAAGAATAAAAACCGATGTTATTTAGAGAATATTTGTTCTAAGACTTTGTATTTCAAATATACTTCTTACCTCAAATATTGCGTTACATGAAACACATATGTGCACATGATGTGTGATCACATGCCAGACAAATGTTTACAGCTCATGGAAAAGTCAACAAATTCATGGTAAAGTCAACAAACTCATGGTAAAGTTATTAAACTTATCAAGTATTTAGGTGTCAACAATACCAACCAAACCAGGCTGTGTTCAGTCATACGTGAACATACAGGTACAACAGTATTGATTGATTGTTAAATTCGACTTCAATATTTAAACATATTTCATGCCATTACTTTTGCGATATATTCTCTGAAAACATTACAACACAATGAACAATAATCGATTGATAAATGAAATATCTTTATATTTCTAAATCATCTTGGTCATGACGTACGGCTGGTCACACGTTTCCGAACGAGTTATCTCTCTATGTCTACCCGTGAGGTTATAGTAAGCCGTTTGTGACCAGCTTTTCTGTTTCGCCGCTACTTCCTGGAAGTCGCCGATGACATCCAAGTCACGTGGTCCCCACAGAACTCCTGGTCGGATTAATTTGTTTAGACCCTGAAAAAGGATGAAATGTGATAACGTAAAGTTGACCATATATTTTTAGTGTGGAAATTGATGAAGAAATATCTGATCATGATTATATATCCCATATATACCTCTTTCTGAAATCCAGCTCCCCTATTTCTGTACAGACACAACATTATCCAGTAGACCACTGGAATCAAAGGCAGTATGCTGATTAGAATACCTATCCCCTCAACAAAACTGGGATAGTGGTAGGTTCCAAACACGGGAGGCTTGTACCGAGCCATTCCAATTACCAGGATCACCTACGTGGGAAGTGAAAAGACAATACAAGCATTATTATACATGTATGACCTAAAACGGGGAGACATAAAAACCGAGCTGACTCGATCAGGCTGACTCGATCAGGCTGACTCTGTGTCTGTTCTGTAATAACTGGCATATACATATATCAGTTATTTCATATGATTGGTTTAAAGATCGTTTTGTAAGAACAGAAAAAGAGATATCAACAAATAATTTATATAACCATAACAATAAAACGGTTTGCAAGGCATCCTGATTATTTATGGTTCTTTTAAAGAGATCCTGAGTGAAAAAGCAGTGAAAACAGAAAAAGATATTGGGAACCATCCATGGTGTGGTTTAGCTTTGATGAAATCGACTTTAAACTTTTAAATTGTAAGACTCTCATTCGGACAAAATGACGTACAGGATAGTTGAGGCAAGAGGACTCGTACTTACAATAAAGAGGACGGGACAAACAAACGCGGCCGTAAATCGGATGATGTGAGGCATCTTTGTTCCATTCATCATCTTTATGTTTTCGTCTAGCATGTGACCTCCTTAGATTATAAGGAATTAGAGGAGTACAATGTTCAATCCCTCAGTGGTCAATGACTGGGTGTATTAAACAACCATATATGTATGAACAACTGTCATATTTATAAAGACATTGTTAAGTATATCAACTATCACCAAGACAACAATAATTACCATTGATAAACTACAGTTGACATCCACACAATAACGTCGGTAGAAATAAAAACAGAAGTAAATGTAGGACTTTGAAGATGAGTAGCGCTTTTTTGTATACTTTCATATTTCAAAGTTGTATAAGAGTCATGGGAATTTTCTAGTATCAACACGTCCTGAACTTTCTTATTTTTTTTTATAAGTGAACAAATCAAATGAGAAAAGCTCAAAATAAAGAAATAATAATTGCAGCCTTACATTGGCCGCCATCCTATAAAGCTCTATTACGTCAAAACATTATGACCTGTACATCTATACAGCTGTTTGATTAACGGGCAACATAACATTACTGGTGAAAAGATAAATATGAATACCGTAAATCGAATCCCAGTGATTCAAAGATTCTTACATGTTTTACGAATGTTCCCGGGCCTTTTAAGACACACAGCAAATGAAAATGCTTGAGATACGAGAAGTGTTTGAAGAGTACACTTTCTGTAAATAATATTTGGAAAGCAAATATTTAGTACAGGAATGTGGATACAACGTAACTATTGATGTCACCAAGATGATGATGATGGGAGTCTTCATGTTTATCACGCAGTTAGGGCGTAAGTCGTCCATATTATGTTGTAAGTCAAAATGGAAGGAAGCAGCCGATGTAAAAGAGGTTGCTATGACAATCATATCAAGTTAAGGAGGAAATATACGACCAACAGTGTCAGGAAAGTCTTGTCAATTTAAGAGAACACATCGTCGATACATCTATTTTGAAAGTGAAAACGTTTTGGCTACCTGCCCGGATAAATTTACATTTAGCCTTGTTAGGGGGAAACATAAGATGGCAATATACTGTCACTAAGCCTGCAACATATAATGTAACAATTTTTTCACTGATCCCAGCAAATATATTGTCAACCTGGAATTTAATCCTTCTCTTGATTCTATTCACAGTTTGCTGCATAGACATGTATGAGGAAATGGTGTATTTCATGTACTATGAACTCGCTAATGTAGTGTTTACTTGAATTTACAACACGAAAGTAATATGTTTTTCGAGTTTGTGCACTGCAGTGATTTAGAAAAATTTAACTTCGTCATGAATATTCAAAATAGTTACACAAATTAGTAAAATAATTATAATAAATGATTATTCATCAATACTGCAAGTATTGTTATATGATTCTTGTTATTATTGGCAACAAGCATATTTCGTTCTGATTTATACAATGCAAATAGTTATATTCAAATGAAGATTGTAAAAATGTATCTATAAGTTCTGATGGATAAAAGGCACATTTAATTGAAATAAATATAAATTTAACGTACCGTATATCCACATAAAGGTGACACACTCCAGAGTCGCCATCAAGAACACGCCCCATGAAGCAATATACCAACCCGTTATTTGGAAGAAATAGGGTCCGGCCTTTAGAAAGAAAATAAGAAGAAATCAACTACATTGTTTGGTTACGCAACTACTTAAGTTATTAGTGTGACGGCAATAAGAGAAAAATAATTGTATGAGTTCGTATAAACAACTAGGTTAAACATTATACAGTTATCTCTATATTACATTTACCGTACTATTCTTGCTTTTCGTTGATTTAATTAAGTGATGCCCAGAGCTGGTCTTGACACAAATTTAATTAAGTGATGAACAGAGCTGGTCTTGACACAGACTTAATTAAGTGATGCTCAGAGCTGGTCTTGACACAGATTTAAATAAGTGATGCTCAGAGCTGGTCTTGACACAGATTTACTGACGACGCAGTTCGTGTTACATTTGCCTTAAGACTAATACAATTAATCATACATGATATCAACAAAAGCAATATTTACGCCTTACTTGTATTTTGAATACAATTAACATGTTTAAGCCTAGTATAATGATAAACTGGAACTGGTACAATTGTACCTGTACACATGATGTTTACATATTCAGAAACAACGTTACTTTTACTGCACAAACGCACAGTGGAAAATGTACTTCTGAATTATTTTTCAATACTGCTGATTTTAATACTAACAAACAATCACTCTCTACTATAGCGGTGGTGTGAATGAGACACAAATTCCTACGTATTAGCAATGCCGTTCTGAGAAATTTCAAGAGCTTATGTAACAAACAACATTTGGCAGTTTCTCCGCGTCCAACTTGAGTAATAGATAGATAAATAAATAAATGAAAGTTTTTTTATACTCTATACTTATATATTTACTGAGTCTATTTACTCAAATTTGATTTTCATCAAGATTAGCTTCGTACCTGTGTACAGAAGGGGAGATTGGCCAGGAAACTGATGACAAACATGGCGGCGAACGATGTTTTTGGTCTGTCTCTAAGACCTGGTACGAAGTTTTGAAGACACCGGTTCAGTATTTCGTAAAAGATTATCTGTGGAAAAGGAGTAGGACCAGTATGTATGGATTTACTATAACTTACAAATACTCGATATGTTTCTACTATCACACACGCCTTTTACTACACACACAGATTATCACAAAAATCTTGTACATGTGTTTACTGTAACAAAATATTACAAACACATGTATATTCACTTTCATAGACAGGTATGACACATGTAATTGCTATATATATATATATATATATATTGTACGATACAGCTGTAAACACTTTAAGTATAAATTGTGTGAAAATATTGTCTATTCTCCGGTTGTGTTATATAAAAGGAATACTATTAACTAGGTCGTTGTATACTAATTATATCAATGACATGGGCTCTGTAGATATTTTAGTTTGTACAAGGCATTATTATGAATAAAAAAAATCACTGTTATTGTGCATGGTATATTGTCAGGGTGTCTCCGTCAGTGGGAAACATTTCCCCCAGTATCCTAGAAAACTTTCTGACTCATATTTACCGTGTTTTGTACTTTGTATGTTTCCTTAATCTCATTAAGAAGTGCTAATATAGATAATGATTTTTTTTAAATGTTTGATAGATATCATATTTAATTACCAATTTTATTAGATTGTTTACTTCAGCATCTGGTTCGTCTGCAAAAAATATTCCAAAAATAAATTGTTTTTTTATTCAATGTGTAGTTGATATGAAACATTTGGGTTACCCTCTCACAATTATGAAGCAATCTTTTGACTTCTTGGCAGTCCCATAGTATGTGCTGAATAGTTTCCCGGTGTGTTTTACAGAAAGAGCAAAATGAATTTTCAACTCATCCCATTTTAAATACAAGATAGTTGGTAGTTAGAATGTGGTGATTGATCCTGTACTGAAACTATTGTAATTTATAGTGTTTAGTGATCCGGAAAGGAAGTTTGAAGATGTATTTCCATGACGTATCACTGATGTTATAATGTTCCCATTTTTGTTTTGCCAGTTGGTATACCATTGTTTTTATGAAGTATATTGTTCATGTTTTAGCCCCTTTATTACTTTTAAGGATAATTATTAAGTTCAATGGGAGATATGGGTACGGTACTGGTATATTTGTATTAAATTGTTGGAACTGATGTAGGTCCTATGAAATTACAGATACTATGCCCTGGTGATGTAGGTCCTTTGTAATTACAGATACTATGCCCTGGTACTGATGTAGGTCCTTTGAAATTACAGATACTATGCCCTGTTACTGATGTAGGACCTTTGTAATTACAGATAATATGCCCTGGAACTGATGTAGGTCCTTTGTAATAACAGATACTATGCCCTGGTACTGATGTAGGTCCTTTGTAATTACAGATAATATGCCCTGGTACTGATGTAGGTCCTTTGAAATTACAGATACTATGCCCTGGTACTGATGTAGGTCCTTTGTAAGCTGTAGGTCCTTTGTAATTACAGTTACTATTACAGATACTATGCCCTGGTACTGATTTAGGTCCTTTATAATTACAGATAATATGCCCTGGTACTGATGTAGGTCCTTTGTAATTACAGTTACTATTACAGATACTAGGCCCTAGTACTGATGTAGGTCATTTGTAATTACAGATACTATGTCCTGGTATTTTAGAAAATTACATCTGATATTATCTCTACGTTGCAATTCTTCATAGGGAAGCCATTTTCCGTTATGTCCAATCACATCATTGATAATCATTGACGGAATATTCAATAGCCATTTAGCTGATTTATACTAACTATGATGTCAGATGTTGCAACTAAAAATGCCAGGAAGAATAACACCAGCCACAGGTTAGGCAACGGGAAGAACGAAAACGCCCTGGAGAAGGCCACAAAAGCTGCAGAGTTTCCTACAAAGGAAAAAAAAATATTCAAGCGTTCAATCGTTCATAGAATTGACTACCGTCATGCGCTCACCTACCTTATATTATTTATAAATAAGATTAGTATGATTTCAAAATAATATATTCAAAGAACAAACGTTGTCATTGCAAGATTTTAAGATATGTATCAGACAAATACAACTTAAGCGTTATATTTCATTTTCTGGCAGGATTAAAATCAAATACATGTACCTTTTCCATCCAAGGGTTTACGTACCAGAAAATAAAGTCTCTCCAAGTTGCATGCCACTCTCGTGTGCCATCACCCCGATAACAGAGTACACGACCATGCTGGTGAAGATACTACCAAAAATATCAATCACACACGGAATGACTGAAGCGCTAAAGATCAACAAAATGAAAAAAAAAAGTGTGTAAGTAAATGTACCTAGTGGTAACTTTTAATGATAACAAAATGGATCTGTCAAAATTCAAGATGGTTGTTTTGAGTATCTGGTGGTCTTCTTGCTTTCCCAAACAGCCGTAAAATGAAATATGAGCAACGAGAAACCACGGATAACCTAGATATTGCAGAAAGACGCCGCCAGTACATTCTGGTAAACAGCACTTACACTTTTCATTTTAGTCTCCCGGTCATTCCTAAAGCTCAATATGCATAACTACAAAACATGGGAATCCTACAAGTAAAATAGTAGAAAAATACCTCCAATACTTTCTGAGAATAGCGTTAACAAACTCTATCCCCCGAAACTAAAGATGATCGCCTTCTCGGCAATCATTAAGATCATAAAGTAATTTCAGAGAAATAACAAAAGAGTAAACATAAAACGTACAGCTTGCTTCTACGAAATTATTTATTCAGTTGTACGCATATCAGTCGAAAAGGAAATTGTTCGTCGGTAACTCTTACATAATTATAATACTAGTACCTCAATACACTTGTTCGGAAGCTAGCACCACTCCCCAACTCCATGACCCCCCCATGAGCTGTACCGAGAGAGAAAACAGCGCTGAATCCAGCCTGGACCCACAGCTGTAAAGATAAAGATACAACAATACAGATCCAAACATTCGTTATATTTAACGATGTTAAACAAATGTAAATATCACATGGATTAAATATGTTTATAGCGGGTCACTGAATACAAGTTCGGTGTTTTATAATTCGCATTTTGTCGTAGGATGGAATTCGCATGCATTTGCACATCTGGTGAGATATAAAATGGTCTAAGGAGGGCAAAATAATAAAACATAATACAAACTAAATGATCAGGATCTGATCGCATGTGATAAAATGTTCCTTATAACTCTGTTAATATAATTTAATTATTGCAGCATGTACTTAACTATTGATCTGAGTTCCATTTAAATCGCACCTTTTGCATAAATGACTTTTATATGATTAAAGATACATTGTCATTCCGTTGAAACATATCCCTAAAAGTTAGAGCAAGACGAATGCTAAGTTGTGTAAACTAAGGAAAGTCTAAGCCTAAAGTGTTATACTTTTATTTTTGATTGTGTGAAAATGTGATTAAAGACAAGTTGAATCATTACCAAAAACTTTACTTGGTTAAAAATATCACCTCAAGCTCTCCAAATTTTCTTAGGTTTGGAGTTAAGAAATATTTCATTCCCGCCACGGCTCCAGGTGATACAAGCGTCCGTATCCAAATTATCACCAACAGGACAAGGGGCAGAAACGTCAAAACATACATGGCCTGTAACAGATGAGTGGTGACACTAGTAACCCCTTCTAAGTCTATAATTTAAGTTAACACAAAATCGTAATCAATAGCATTAACAGCAGTGCATTTGGAAAAAACAATTTTGGCATATATTTTTTAGTTTTATAATTTCAAAGTAATCAAATATTACGGTAAAAACATTTGTATCTAACGAAGATGAAAACGAACACGCAATTGGTGAAAATCACAAATTATATTATGATATTATGATTACAACAAAGTAAGTCGAGCATACGACATAACAATTGTTTTTCTTGTTGACCCGTACTAGCTTCCGTACATCTTAAAATGTTTCGTGTACTTTTTTCTTTGTAATTTGTTGATGGTCGTGAAATCTGAATATGATGCTGTTCGACAATAACTGGTTTTGCAGATAGAAATGATTTACCATTACATATTGTATACTTAAAGACGATAAGCTATTTTCTCACCTTTCCAATAGATTTCTCACTCTTAATCACACACGCAGTACAAACGGACGTAAATACCAGTAGACACAGACACAAGTCCCATCTCAGTGTTCCCAACTCGTACACAGAACCTGATATCTGGAGTATATTGTGTCTATAACACATACAACAAAGACATCATTCCACTGACTACCAGTAAATACACACAAGTCCCATCTCAGTGTCCCCTACTCGTACACAGAACCTGATATCTGGAGTATCTTGTGTCGATAAAACAAACAACAAAGACATCATTACACTGACTACCAGTAGACAGAGACACAAGTCCCATCTCAGTGTTCTCAACTCGAACACAGAACCTGATATCTGGAGTATATTGTGTCTATAACACGTACAACAAAGACATCATTACACTGACTACCAGTAAATACACACAAGTCCCATCTCAGTGTCCCCTACTCGTACACAGAACCTGATATCTGGAGTATCTTGTGTCGATAAAACATACAACAAAGACATCATTACACTGACTACCAGTAAATACACACAAGTCCCATCTCAGTGTTTCCAACTCGTACACAGAACCATCTCAGTGTTCCCTACTCGTACACAGAACCCGATATTTGGGGGATCTTGAGTCTATAAAACATACAACAAAGACATCATTACACTGACTACCAGTAAATACACACAAGTCCCATCTCAGTGTTCCCTACTCGTACACAGAACCTGATATCTGGAGTATCTTGTGTCTATAAAACATACAACAAAGACATCATTACACTGACTACCAGTAAAAACATACAAGTGTCATCTCAGTGTTCCTAACTCGTACACAGAACCTGATATCTGGAGTATCTTGTGTCTATAAAACATACAACAAAGACATCATTACACTGACTACCAGTAAACACAGACACAAGTCCCATCTCAGTGTTCCCAACTCGTACACAGAACCTGATATCTGGGGTATCTTGTGTCTATAAAACATACAACAAAGACATCATTACACTGACTACCAGTAAATACACCCAAGTCCCAACTCAGCGTTCCCAGATCGTGTTTTTTTTAATATATAACCTAACAAATATATATATATATAACCTAACATGTATATAACAGCCTAACATATATATATAACCTAACATACATATATATCCTTACATATATATATATAACAGCTTAACATATGTTCATAACCTCATATATATATATATAACCTTACATGTATATAACCTAACATATATATATAACCTTAAATGTAACACATTTTGTATATATATAACCTAACGTATTGACAACTTCTGGCTACAACAGATGATTCATACTTTAACTACTATTTCATGTAAAGATGTCAGAATAAATTTAAGTTACAAGATAACGTCTTTGCATTATCTCTCATATCCAAGTATAGTTGAAAATAATAAGAAAATCAACAATATGGAATATAATAATATAATGTGACACAAGTGAATGTTATTCTAGACAATACAAGTCTCAGTATTAGGGCAACAGCTTACAAGAAAAACTCTTCCTCTGCTAGCACCTGCATTTTAGGGACCGTTGCCGACATATTATATTCGGATGTAGAAGCCTGTGATATATTCAGTGTTGAATTTACTGTTTCTGACGGAGTGTTGTAGAAATCCACACAGGCGGGAGTATTCCATGGGTTATCACATCGTTTCCAAGGCAATGGGGACATGCAGCTGTATCCAATATACTGCATTATCCAAAGTCGGAAGGTCGGTGCACTAATAACATATTCCAAGTTGATAAGGAACATTCCTATTCCCAATCCTATAAATCGTAAGACATAAAAATTACAATCGTAACACACAAGAACAGTGTACGGTAAAAAAGCATGACAGCGTTTCATTTCACATTTTTCTTATTGAATATTGCATCTTATACAAATTCAAAAGGAATTGGGCAACAGACGTAATTTCTATACAAGCCATCTTCTATGGTATGGACAAGGTATATTATGATGTATTTATTGTGAAATAATTTAAAAGTTTTTTTTCTACATCTAGGACAGAAGTCATCGACCAGCGCTCTCATGACAGCATATATATAGCCCCCTCACCTAACGAAAAATAAATGAGATATGATACCATGCGTTCTGGAAGATCCAAAACTGGTACCATGTACTCTGTGGGATAATTAGAATGTTTTATAAATGTGGGATGTAAACGGTGACATAACGACGCTAGAATAAGGTTCCTGGTGACATAACGACCCGAGGATAATGTTCCTGGTGACATAACGACCGGAGGATAAGGTTCCTGGTGACATAACGACCCGAGGATAAGGTTCCTGGTGACATAACGACCCGAGTATAAGGTTCCTAGTGACATTACGACCCGAGGATAAGGTTCCTGGTGACATAACGACCCGAGGATAAGTTTCCTGAAGTCATACATAACGCCCCGAGGATAAGATTCCTGGTGACATTACGACCCGAGGATAAGGTTCCTGGTGTTAAAGATAGAACGCAAGTAGAGGAATAGGGTTAGTTAGAAATAATAAGATCACAGAAATCAACCAATACCGATAAAGAAAATAGGAACAGAGGAATCAAATAGAAGAAGAAAAGAAATATGTGTCATTAACACTATTTGTTCAAAAGTGGTTAAGCATTTCTTCATTTCAGAATTATACGCTTAGCATTCCTATTCGAAATATTTTCCAATCACCAACATACACTCCCCTGTTGTGCAATATTTTGTGCTAGTCTTATCGATGTTGAGTTCGAAAAGGAATTTTGTTGACGCTGTAGCGCTCGCTTGTTTTTCTTTTCATTTTTTAAATCAGTTTTCGATTTCCAATCATATAGTACTTGAATACAGGCGGAAATGGGCGACAGGTAAATGAAAGAAGTAACTACTGGTAATCACAATGATAAACACAATATATTTCAAACATGGTAGTCAAATAGTCTGACTTATACTGAAGGTCATCGCCGATAAACTATACATACACTCATATTAGTCTGTGCTTAGACCATGCCTGACAACGGAGAAAACCCTGACCCTTGACAATATGTATTATCATATAGGCGTCTAGTTCCAGGAACACTCATCATAGAAAACACTGGCATACAGTTATAAGTACTGAACCCGACAAAAGGTAAATCATGGTATAGTTGTATGACCGTTTATAGTTTTCTCGATTAAATGTATGTTGGAGCTATGGTACATGTTCTGGTTAAGGTACACTTCTGTGGTTGTGGGACGGTCCAGGTAACAACAACAATACAGCGTTTAACGAAAAATGACGATGTCTAGTATGGTGTGACTATGTCACCTTGTCTGACGAAGGTGGTATAGTAACCCGATGGAAATGTTTAGAAAAAAAACACTTCTGAGGGTGAGGACGAAAGTTATGGGAGAAAAAAAAGATATTGACGAACTAACCGGTGACGAGGCGGTCGTATTCTTACCACATTTATCTGTCAAGAGAGTATTTTCGTAAATTGAGAAAAATAATTATGTAAATATAGAAATATAATTTGATATCATGATATCCTGTAGGTTGACTGTAACTAAAATCAATAATTTTAGTCTTAATTCTCGATATTCTGAGAGTAAGTGCAGAAAATCCTACTTGTAACCGTTGAAATAGGACCTTATTGATATGCTGTAACGTATCATGGATCACAGTTGGTGCCTTTACCTTTCATGATAGGTGAGATATCCCACACATCGAACATGCCTCGACCTGAAAACTGTGATACGGCTACTTCCAGGTAATAGACAGGGATAGCTATGATCACAGCACTGATGACGTAGGCAAATATAAACGTTCCTGTAAATATGTATTAATCAACATTAGAAACAAAACTTTCGCACGTGAATATTCCTTCTTTTCACCTAAGTACATTGTACCACCGAGTCCTAAATAGGCGAAATAGCCATAAAAACTATTCAATATTTAAAGAAAAACAAAACTATTTTCTGATTGTGCTATATGACTCTGAATACCGAGATAAGGGAGGCGGGAGGTTGTCTCTTACAAAGAGGTATTCCGGTATTCACTGCAAAGAAATATCTTATTAAACATAAAATACAGCCTCATGTATCTCAGTTCGTCAGGCGTCATTGAGTGTTTTTTCGGCTCCCTGTAACCACCCGACCCGAATGGTGAAACATGTATAAATACTTTTGTAGATGAAGCACCGTGGTCGACTATGATAGGTAGTTGGGGATTTCGCAGTAATAGATTAAATGTTTTTTCGCCTTTACCATGTTTTTATTTTTTTATTTCCATGTCTTAAATCTTGATATAATTATGATATAATATATTTACCTCCGCCGTGTCTCCAGATAAGGTAGGGGAACCTCCAGAAGTCTGAAGTACCTGTTGTATAACCAGCCAGTGACAATATATATTCCACCTTGTTTTTCCATATTCCCTGATTCGGTTTAACATGGCGTCCTTCCGTACGAGAATCAGCATCGCATGGGTTTTCCTCACTCATTATTAAACGTGTAAACCAACCTTCAACAATAGAAACTACTCTAAACGGTAATAAAAATAGGTCACACTTAAAATAACATGTTTTAAGGGCAGCTTGTTTGGTTTTAAAAACTTTAAAAAAAATGTCCGGATGAACACATACCAGAGGATGTGGAGTCAACATGTAGTTGTGTACCTCCGGGCTATAAACTACTTCTTTACACAACGCTACAGAGGAAACAGAGAGGTTGTTCATTGCATTATATACCTTTTGTTGTTCGTGACATAGACATATTGTTTTTAGCGAAACCTTGCTTATATATACTGCGTTAAAGTGCTCAGTTTACTTCGTCAAACATTAAACCGACACACATGGATACTAAACTAATCGGAAACCATTTAAGTTACAAACCTTATGTGACACAAAGGTAAAGCAATAAATTAGTCGCAGCTATTGGGTTGATACAATACGCTTGTACTGATGAAACCTTGTATTATAATACGTTGTTAACTATAAGTACCTACCTTGTTGTTAACTATAAGTAACTACCTTCCTGTTTAAAGTATGTATACGAAGTTTGAGCACGCGCCTTTTCTCTATGAACTAATTTAAACACGATGGAAGAATGGCTGTTTTTTCGACTGACATTATTATAGAGATAAGTGTATATCACACCATCTTGCCCATACAGACAACAATTCAAGTAATATGAGTTGAAATGACACTGATTTATGTGGACGAGTTAATGTGTATGGGTTGATACAGATAGCTGAACACCAAAGACTAGACCGTTGGTTACATGTATAACAGTGTACATTCAACACATACTTGCATATGTACACCTAACTGGTAGTTGTCAGTGTGATAGTGTGACGAAGGATACGTGAACAGGTGTAAATATGTGTAAAACTAAGATGTTTAATCAGCCGACAGCTGTACGAAAGTATAAGTTAACAAAGACAACAGTTCTCAGTTAATAGTTTCGTATACAATGAATTTAGTTTTTTAATAAGGCTGTTGCTCAGCAACGATATTCAGCTTTGCACCAGATTTACAATATATGATACAAACTCATTATTGTACAAAATATATGCTAAGGCAACAGTTGTTTTAAAACAAACAAAAATGTTAACCAATGAATGGTAAATAATATGATGCGTAGTAAATAGGTAGTTGAACAAGAAGATGTACCGCCAATAGGCAGATGTGCAGTAATAATGCAAAGCTAGTGGACAGTTGTGCAGTATTAATGCATAGCTAGTGGACAGTTGTGCAGTAATGATCCATAGCTAGTGGACAGTTGTGCAGTAATGATGCATAGCTAGTGGACAGTTGTACAGTATTAACGCATAACTAGTGGACAGTTGTACAGTAATAATGCATAGCTAGTGAACAGTTGTGCAGTATTAATGCATAGCTAGCGGACAGTTGTGCAGTAGCAATGCATAGCTAGGAGACAGTTGTACAGTAGTAATGCATAGCTAGTGGACAGTTGTGCAGTAATGATGCATAGATAGTGGATAGTTGTTCAGTAATGATGCATAGCAAGTGGACAGTTGTGCAGTAGTAATGCATAACTAGTGGACGGTTGTACAGTAATAATGCATAGCTAGTGGACAGTTGTGCAGTATTAATGCATAGCTAGTGGACAGTTGTACAGTAGTAATGCATAGCTAGTGGACAGTTGTGCAGTAATAATGCATAGCTAGTGGACAGTTGTACAGTAGTAATGCATAGCTAGTGGACAGTTGTGCAGTAATAATGCATAGCTAGTGGACAGTTGTAGAATATCAATGCATAGCTAGTGAACAGTTGTACAGTATTAATGCATAGCTAGTGGACAGTTGTACAGTATTGATGCATAGCTAGTGGACAGTTGTACAGTTATAATGCATAGCAAGCGGACAGTTATGCAGTATTAATGCATAGCTAGTGGACAGTTGTGCAGTAATGATGCATAGCTAGTGGACAACTGTCCACTAGCTATGCATTTCTACTGTACAACTGTCCACTAGGTATGCATTACTACTGCACAACTGTCCACTACCTATGCATCATTACTGCACATAGCTAGTGGACAGTTGTGCAGAATTAATGCATAGTTTGTGGACACTTGTGCGGTAACAATGCATACCTAGTGGACAGTTGTACAGTTATAAGGCATAGCAAGCGGACAGTTGTGCAGTAGTAATGCATAGCTAGTTGACAGTTGTACAGTAATAATGCATAGCTAGCGGACAGTTGTTCAGTAACGATGCATAGCTAGCGGACAGTTGTACAGTAGTAATGAATAGCTAGGGGACAGTTGTGCAGTAATAATGCATAGCTAGTGGACAGTTGTGCAGAATTAATGCATAGTTTGTGGACAGTTGTGCGGTAATAATGCATAGCTAGTGGACAGTTGTGCAGTAATGATGCATAGGTAGTGGACAGTTGTGCAGTAATGATGCATAGCTTTTGGAGAGATGTACAGTAATGATGCATAGCTAGTGGACAATTGTGCGGTAATGATGCATAGCTAGTGGACAGTTGTGCAGTAATAATGCATAGCTAGTGGACAGTTGTGCAGTAATAATGCATAGCTAGTGGACAGTTGTGCAGTA
>NW_018408535.1:46690-53277 GCF_002113885.1 Mizuhopecten yessoensis
ACAGTTGTGCAGTAATAATGCATAGCTAGCGGACAGTTGTACAGTAATGATGCATAGCTAGCGGACAGTTGTACAGTAGTAATGCATAGCTAGTGGACAGTTGTACAGTAATAATGCATAGCTTGTGGACAGTTGTACAGTAATAATGCATAGCTTGTGGACAGTTGTGCAGTAATAAAGCATAGCTAGCGGACAGTTGTACAGTAACGATGCATAGCTAGCGGACAGTTGTACAGTAGTCATGCATAGCTAGTGGACAGTTGTACAGTAATAATGCATAGCTAGTGGACAGTTGTGCAGTAATAATGGATAGCTAGCGGACAGTTGTACAGTAATGCTGCATAGCTAGCAGAAATGCATAGCTAGTGGACAGTTCTACAGTAGTAATGCATACCTAGTAGACAGTTGTACAGTAGTAATGCATAGCTAGTGTACAGTTGTGCAGTAATGAGGCAGCGCTAGTGGACAGTTGTGCAGTAGTGATGCATAGCTAGTGGACAGCTGTGCAGTAATAATGCATAGCTAGCGGACAGTTGTACAGTAATGCTGCATAGCTAGCAGACAGTTGTACAGTAGTAATGCATACCTAGTGGACAGTTGTACAGTAATAATGCATAGCTAGTGGACAGTTGTGCAGTAATAATGAATAGCTACTGGACAGTTGTACAGTAATGCTGCATAGCTAGCAGAAATGCATAGCTAGTGGACAGCTGTGCAGGAACGATGCAAAGCTAGCGGACAGAAGTTGTGCAGTAATGATGCATAGATAGTGGACAGTTGTGCAGTAACGATGCATATCTAGTGGACAGTTGTGCAGTAACTATGCATAGCTTGTGGACAGTTGTGCAGTAACGATGCATATCTAGTGGACAGTTGTGCAGTATTAATGCATACCTAGTGGACAGTTATACAGTAATAATGCATAGCTACTGGACAGTTGTGCAGTAATAATGAATAGCTACTGGACAGTTGTGCAGTAATAATGAATAGCTACTGGACAGTTGTACAGTAATAATGCATAGATAGTGGACAGTTGTGCAGTAGTGATGCATAGCTAGGGGACAGCTGTGCAGTAACGATGCATAGCTTGTGGACAGTTGTGCAGTAACGATGCATAGCTTGTGGACAGTTGTGCAGTAAGAATGCATAGCTAGTGGACAGCTGTGCAGTAACGATGCATAGCTTGTGGACAGTTGTGCAGTAATAATGGATAGCTAGCGGACAGTTGTACAGTAATGCTGCATAGCTAGCAGAAATGCATAGCTAGTGGACAGTTGTACATTAATAATGCATAGCTAGTGGACAGCTGTGCAGGAACGATGCAAAGCTAGCGGACAGAAGTTGTGCAGTAATGATGCATAGCTAGTGGACAGCTGTGCAGTAACGATGCATAGCTAGCGGACAGAAATAATGTCGTTGTAACTTGTCAGGAGGTGCGGTTCGAGAAAAAATATTACTGATAAATTAACAATAAATCCGTAATCATATACACCAGGCAATATGTTATGATCGAAGGATGGCGTTGATTTGTATTCATGTCGAAAATCGATTTTCTGCTAAAGGTTATTAACAGAAATTAGTCAAAAAATATATGTACATGTGTGGACCCGTGAAAGTAGAGCTCAGCAGGGTGCTTACCCTATTTACGTCCTGGTTCCCTGAAGACGGATATGGTTCGTCAAACTGGTATGCTATTTAACTTAAAAATTGATAAAGTAAGGACTTTAGTGTGAACTCTATGTAAAGCCAACCAATGTAGTAAATAGTAAATAGAAACGGGTACATATATTGTAGTATGCGAGGGTCAGTTACACTACATGCTAGTGCGAGCTCTGTTTATAAATAGATACGGGTACATATATTGTAGTATGCGAGGGTCAGTTACACTACATGCTAGTGTAAGGTCTGTTTATAAATAGACACGGGTAGTATGCGAGTGTTAGTTACACTACATGCTAGTGCGAGCTCTGTTTTTAAATAGATACGGGTAGTATCCGAGGGTCAGTTACACTACATGCTAGTGTAAGGTCTGTTTATAAATAGACACGGGTAGTATGCGAGGGTTAGTTACACTACATGCTAGTGCGAGCTCTGTTTATAAATAGATACGGGTAGTATCCGAGGGTCAGTTACACTACATGCTAGTGTGGGCTCTGTTTATAATAAGATACGGGTAGTATGAGAGGGTCAGTTACACTACATGCTTGTGTGAGCTCTGTTTATAATTAGATACGGGTAGTATGCGAGGGTCAGTTACACTACATGCTAGTGTGGGCTCTGTTTATAATTAGATACGGGTAGTACGCGAGGGTCAGTTACACTACATGCTAGTGTAAGTTTTTTTTATAAATAGATACGGGTAGTATGCGAGGGTCAGTTACCCTACATGCTAGTGTAAGGTCTGTTTATAAATAAATACAGGTAGTATGCGAGGGTCAGTTACCCTACATTCTAGTGTAAGGTCTGTTTATAAATAGATACGGGTAGTATGCGAGGGTTAGTTCACTACATGCTAGTGTGGGCTCTGTTTATAATTAGATACTGGTAGTATGCGAGGGTCAGTTACACTACATGCTAGTGTAAGGTCTGTTTATAAATAAATACAGGTAGTATGCGAGGGTCAGTTACACTACATGCTAGTGTAAGGTCTGTTTATAAATAGATACGGGTAGTATGCGAGGGTCAGTTACACTACATGCTAGTGTAAGGTTTTTTTATAAATAGATACGGGTAGTATGCGAGGGTCAGTTACACTACATGCTAGTGCGAGCTCTGTTTATAAATATACTTACACCCGGCCTCATGTCGATAAGGGGTAATTAACTACATGTTTTAGGGGTTAACTACAAAACTTAAAATAGCGGACGTCCGACGCTTTTTTTATGAACCTAACTTGTCGTACACATGAGTAAGTAAATGGGGAATCTTTCGCCAATAAAATGTATAATAAAAAAAAATTAACACTACATGCTAAAAGAAAATTGGTGTAATATTGATGTAGGAACGTTTGCTCTCTCAGTATATATTGGTATAATCTAGTACAAACCACCATGCGGTGTGACGGTCTGGATGTGACATCATAACACATTAAACGGAACGTTCTAGTGACGTTGCGTAAGAAGAACTTGATATATGGTCTTATCCAGACTGCATTTTCTGTCTAAACATACTGAACGTTTGTATAATAGTTAATTGATTTATGTGACATATCCGGTTTTTGGTTTATCTTTGATCCTCCTGTAATTTGGAAGGGGGCCCAATATCCGTGGAATGCTCGACCTCTCGGCCTTTTTTATGGTAGCTATACCGATACCAAGGGGCCGGGGTGGTTAAGTGGATAAGGCGTCTGACATTCTGCTACCACTAGCCCTCCACTACTGGGTTGCGGGTTCGAGACCTATATGGGACAGTCGCCAGGTACTGACTGCATGTCGGTGTTTTTTTCTCCGGGAACTCCGGCCTTCCTCCACCGCCGAAACCCATGTCCTTTAATGACCATAGCTGTTAAAAGGACGTAAAACACAAACAAACCAAACCAAGCTACCGATACATGTACCATATCATCCTTTAAGAGAAAAAAACAATAACATTAAAACGCACGTTAACTCAGCTGATATCTATTACCACAACTCCGATCCTACCTTAATACAGTGCTGGTAATAGGGTCCCCGTTTAAATTCTTCATATCAATCATCCATCTTTTTCGGGAGTCAAGGCGTATTAATTCCAGCGATCTAGCGTCAATGAAATATATTTAGATGTAGATTTAGATTTAGTACAACACGCAGAGAGCCATGCCATCATCTCGTCAACCTCTGGTAAGTTTAATGTAAGTCTCCCCTATCGGTATCAGCCGCAGATGAACAGTACAGTTTAACACTATGGACGTTATCTTCACGCCTAATGAGTAGGTGAATATTGAATATATAAATTGTGTTCATACGTCCGAAATGGAAATGATGTTTACAGACATCACATATCAAAGCTAATGCACGTGTAGACGCTACAATGAAATCCGACTTTGCCTCAACTTAAACGAGTTCCACAGACAAAAGCCGCTATCCTTAATCACCGCATATCAGTTAATCTACAAAAATAACCCATCTTTACATAAAAGTGTATATTTGTATGTATCCAAGAAAGCATAGGAAGAGAGTCCTTTAGAGATGAATATATTAGAATTCAAAACCATGCTGTTTATAATTCATCAACATATATTTAACATATAAATAAATCATTATCTACACCTTATTATTATATTAATGTAAACTTGGACATTGCTTCTTGTCATTATTACATAAAAGTAACAAGTTTGACAAGTACCTCACTGGTCAATGTAGGAGTTTAACACTAACGTTTACTTTATAGTAGATTAACAGGAAGTGTTTTGATTTAGGATAAAATGTTGATTTAAGTAAATAAGTGATCACAAACCACCGCTTATATATGTTCATAGCTGCATAAATCACCGTTATAAAAAGTAACACCGAACACTTGTCATTGCCACATCTTCCTACCAGTAATGGTTGTCAGACCTTGGTGTTGGCGGCTGTGTGACTCAGAATGCTGTATTCGATGATAAAAAGCTCATTTCTTAAGCTGGAAGGTCTTACATACATGTAACAATCAATGCGTTCTGACTATGTTGACATACTATTAGTTTATATTCTCGTCATCAATTCATATTTTACATCGATTTGATTGGAGTTTATTGATTTGTTTTTTAGAAGCATACGCATATATATGCCCGGGACCACCAATGTCATAATTTTCGATTTGTCGAAAGTATACTCATGATTTCCATTAACACTTAATAATGTTTCTAAATTACTAAATGCCTTTATCACAGCTCAGAACTGATCACTTCGTCTACTTCTAATTGTTTATTTATATATCGCTTTATTGAGAGGCACGGTAAACTAGCAAAACAGGACAGAGTGGAGCATGAATTATAGAATTTAGATCAGCAGCTTAAATAATAAGCTTCCAAAATGATTCGGAATATCTCGACACCATTAGCTAGAAACAACATCATATTGTCAACATACCATGAGAGCAATGATACATAACATTATCAACAATAAACCAGAGAAAACAACATCATATTGTCAACATACCATGATAGCAATGATGCATAACAATATCAACAATAAACCAGAGAAATCAACATCATATTGTCAACATACCATGATAGCAATGATACATAACAATATCAACAATAAACCAGGGAAACAACATCATATTGTCAACATACCATGATAGCAATGATACATAACAATATCAACAATAAACCAGAGAAATCAACATCATATTGTCAACATACCATGATAGCAATGATACATAAAAATATCAACAATAAACCAGAAAAATCAACATCAAAGAAAAGGACTCCGTGAAGTAAACACAAAATATAATTTCCCATGGAAGATTGTACAAGTACTGGTGTAAGATTGAGAAACATAAATAAACAACAACACGTAAACGAAACAATAATTCGGACTCTAAATCTGTAAAACGGGGACATATGAAGAAACGAAAGATTTACATCACATCATCGACGACACCTGATATGTAAATCTAGGTTAAATCCAAGTAATGTCCGTCCTCACCTCGAGAACACGTGTAGCAATGAAAAGACGACCCCAAGGGACTCTAATGAACATAGTTTAAAACAGCATCCTGCATAACACACAGAAATAACATGACTACCTATGCAATTATGATAGGGACCATAAGTCCCTAGTCTTTATCAACCTACATCACCACAGGTTGTAAGTCGGTCCCTCTGATCAACCTACATCACTATAGGTTGTAAGTCGGTCCCTCTGATCAACCTACATCACCACAGGTTGTAAGTCGGTCCCTCAGCAGGCGACATTTATCACGGAAGTCATGACAAAAGGAGCGAGCTCTTGACTATCTAATCAAACGTATGTTATTGCTGGAGTATATTAATGTAACGTCTTGTATCCCATTCTGAAAGAAAGCTCTACGTTAGGATGTAGATGTATGTTATTTATTGAAAACCATTCTCTGCAAAAGCAACTTACCTTAGCTGCGTTGTCCTTATAAAGGTGAAGTCAACTGTAGAGTCAAAAACTGAAATCTAACACTGCTAAACCGTGTATTGGTATTAAATAGAAAGTAGATGTACCGCGCAGTCGTAGACACGCATCATACCTAGACTACTACACCCGAACCTCAACTACTCTTAAATTGCTGTACGATTATGACCCTTTGGTAGTGTACTGATCGTAAATATTTGTTATCTACAGTCGCAAACAAATTCGTTTTTTTTTTAAATCAAATTTAAGATTTGTTATGCACCAGTACATATGAACCTAATTAGTTAAATAAGATAAATAATTTTAATAAAAATATCCCCTCCCCCGATCTACCAGGCACACTTTTCTCGCACCTAAGACAGTGATATCCCACGTCATACCCCATGCTAAATTTTTCTATCTCGTCCGAACTGTCTTGCACCTTTACATGACATTTCGCGGAATTTTACGCGGAAGCATTCAAATGTAGCTTAATTAGTGAAGAGGTCATTATCATTTGAGGCCCCAGACGGGAAACTTAAA
>NW_018408535.1:53657-116412 GCF_002113885.1 Mizuhopecten yessoensis
CCCGAACTACCAGGCACACTTATCCCCCTCCCCCGATCTACCAGGCACACTTATCCCCCCTCTCCCGATCTTCCAGGTACATTAATCCCCTCCCCCGATCTACCTGGCACACCGGCTTATCCCCCTCTCCCGACCTACCAGGCACACTTATCCCCCTCTCCCGATCTACCAGGCACACTTACCCACCTCTCCCGATCTGCCAGGCACACTTATCCCCACTCCCACGATCTACCAGGCACTCTTATCCCCCCTCCCCCGATCTACCAGGCACACTTATCCCCATCTCCCAATATACCAGCCCCCTCTCCCAATATACCAGGTACACCGGCTTATCCCCCTCGCCCGATCTACCAGGCACACTTATCCCCCTCTCCCGATCTACCAGACACGCTTATCCCCCTCTCCCGATCTACCAGGCACACTTATCCCCCCCTGCCCCGATCTACTATTGTCTGGTGATGTCACAGGCCATAGTAGCTACCTTGAATTCCTAAGTTTAACAGTCTGCATTTAAAGTCCATTGAAGTCCTCATTACCAGAGACTCGTGACTTTCTGTACGAACAGGCTTATTCAAGGTTTGAAGAGGACGTCATGACAGTATTGTTCCCCAGTTCTCTAACAGTATGAAGGAGATATCCGAAAGTTTCTGGTCCAAAAAAATCATTCATATGTAATAGTTCTTGTTGCCATTGTTTTGAAAAAGTACATTGAGAGGCAGGTCCATCTACGGAATAACATGACAGACATTTAAATGATTCTTTATTGAATGATGTTGCCGTGCGTTTGAATCTATCGATATTCTTCGTTTAAAATCGAACAGAGGTACTGTTCAGGAATACGTGTACAAACAAATACTTTCATAGGACTAAATAACGTCATAATGCGTACAATGTATTTAAAAACGTAAAATGAATTGTGTAATCAGAGATAGTGAAGATAAAGAAATAGGGTTTACTTTGGCCTGTTTCACATCAAAGTGACCAAAAAATGTTCTAATTCGGATGTCTTATTTTGAAAAAATACACACCACTCCCTGTAATCTGAAATAAAAATATTAATTTTCACGACCAGTAAAGTAAATTTACAAGTCGTATAAATTTGTTTAAATAGTTGGATTTTTTCAAACCTTCATCTTGTCACGATATATAGCCGTAAAGCGTCAAATTATAGTTAATTTATAGCGGCATGTAGACATACATTTTGCGAAAAGTCGTGTTCATAAAATCAAATAACACGACCTGAGCCTGTGTTTATGAAATTATTTTGTCTGGTATACAGAAATCGAGCAACCGAATAGCCTGTTTGCTGTCAACACTTTACATTTTTATTGTATCACATGATTTGAGCGATTTACAAGAATGCGGTTTTTTTCAATTCTAGAATAGCTTGTGGTTTCGTTCACATGCGTTTAAGCTGTGGTAGAATATCACGTAGTTATCTTTCTTTGTGTGGAATTTAAAGATTTGCATAACGGGTCTTAATTATTGAGACGCTCATACTATCAGTTGGATTGCGAATTTTAAAACACTGATTGACACTGAAGACGACCACGCCTGATAATTGACAAAACGTTACAATGCTGAATTGATTTCCTTTGTAGTGGGTGGACTTTGTCAGAGGTCAATTGTTCATAAACAAATTAGCAGCTTGAAATCCAAAATGAAGTTGTTTCTGCAGTCAAAACATCTACTAACTTAAGCCTTGTCTGCAAACATGTAGAGTATTATATGTCATACTTGAATAGCGAAGTAAGCTTGCTTGAAACCTAAGGGAAGTATATCTCTCTCCCAACTATTCCATCTTATTCTCAGACTGTGCAAGTACAGTTTGAATCAAGAGCTCATATGGGCGGGGTTAATCAAGGCTTATCCAAATGTCATACATGCCGTTGCTTCTGTTTAACACAACACACGTTAAGATGTTTTGGAAATGATATATATATCTTTTGATCAGACCTATAATAATAATTATTATAGATGGTTTATCAATTCTTTTCAATTTGCTCGAGTTCAACTGGAGCTATCACCTCATAATCTGTCCGAAATAGAAAACTATTCCTCATGTTTACAGCATATTTCTGTTAATGCTCCATAATTGTTTCATACATTAGTCTGATCAACGGAAACAATTTACTACTTTTAAAACATGTAACGTGTGATCGTCTAAATAAATATAACAGCTTGAAGCAAGATAATGTCAATTAAATCAAATGATAATTAGATGGTAATATTAGATTTATAAATTAATTGATGATAACAATTAAAGTCTGATTATACATGATTTGTAATCTTTATCGACAGAAACCAGTTTAAGTATTCCAACTGAAGTTTTTATTTATATTTCAGTTTTTTCCATGAACTATCTCATTATTGTTATCGTACATATCAACGTTACAAAATAATGTTTCCAAAGTAGACAAAAGGGAGGGAATATATTATACTACGGTATGGAAAGTAATGACATCACTAAAGGGATCAACGGATTGTGTAAGGTATAAAAAGGATATTAATTGATAGACCCATGACAAATATGAAATTCTGAACCACATTAGCCATATTCAAATAACCCTATATATAATACAACACATACAGTTATGTTCGTTACGACAACAGCTCCCTTCACAATTGTTACATTATATATTTTAATTATGTATTATTATTTTAAAATCGTTACATTAGCCAAAGTCGACCAAACACAATAACACTTTTTTTTTATTAATCTGTGTAGGAGTTACATTACAAAGTGTTGAGGCAATGTTGAACATTTCAGCTAATTAAGAAACGCTGACAAAAACAAGACAGCGACGGACGTTTTGTTCAACACATATATCCCATTACATGAACAATGCATCAAAAACAAATTGAAAATGTAGCTTAACTTTTTTAACTAACTATGTAGGAAGCATTTGAATGAATACTTGTGGGATTGATCATGTGAAATATACCATTGTTTAGCGGGGTTACGTGTAAAACAATATGTAAATTACACCATTACGGCTAATTAACCAGGTCAAAATGATAATACCTTTATGTTAATACATAAAATGTTACAATGTTTAGAAAACTAATTAACAAAACGCATAGACATTATCACAAATGCATCCAAAACCAGTCATTGCGTCTCTCTATGGGGATAATATTACCACTCCCTATTACCGACCTGAGGCAACCAACTTTTTCACATATCCTTTAACAGGACAGGTTATGTTTGCACAGTAAAAAATAAATAAAAAATAAACATGTGTATATTTATATAATAATATCTCAGCATAAACACAAACATATGTTTATATTGCTTTTCTATAGCACACTTATCAAATATGAAGCTATCAAACACTGTTTATATTACTTAACCGGGTTTCTTTGTTTTTCTATCAAATATCAAAAATACATATTTTATATCAATGTTACACAGTCTAAAATATCTATTCATAGAAACGGAATAGATAAAACATATCCTGATACGCTTTTTGATTCGTCGACTGTGAATTGTAAAACTCCATTGTAGTCAACGATAGGGATATATTTGTGCAGCCTTATATAAACAACCGACGTAAACACTGATCTTAGGATTTTTTTATATCAAGGTACCGTAGAAGAGGATATTTTATTTTCGCGGGTCATTCACGTGATCACGAAAATATGATCCCCACAATAATATGACAAGCGTAAAATGAACTGCGATAATACACCTCATCATAGCGAAAATGTGCCTGTTACAATCAATTTCATCAAAGACTAACCCAACAATTTGTTTTCACTAATGTTAAGTCAAAACTGCGAAATTCAAGCCTTCGTAAATAACCCGTTGTACGGTATTACATTTCGGTGTTTGTGACGTTTTAAATACGATGTTAGAATTACTTGCTTGTTTAAGTAAGGCATCAATAAATATCAAGAAAGGTCAAGAAGCTGAAGGATTATTTTAAAGGCGACTTTTAATGTTAATGATCATATCGAAAGTAGTTATTCTGCGGTATGAAATGTTCGTGTGCAACATTAAACTGTATCAGCGGACTGGTAACGTTTGTACCCTTTTGATCATTCCGGGTAAATAACTGCCCGGGTTTGTAAGGCTGTAGAAACTCTTTTTGTCAATTATCGTTTTTCAATTGCACTTCGGAGGATCCCATTTTTTGGTGGGTTCTTCCTCTTTGATTTCTTAAGAACTGGAGAGCCTGATCTACCTACGTCCGACTTGGGTCTATTAGCAGGCTCGTCCTTTTCATTACTGCCGTCGGCATTTTTATCACTTCTGGTGTAGTGAGGAAGAGTTCCGGTATTTTTATCACTTCTGGTGTAGTGAGGAAGAGTTCCGGTATTTTTATCGAACGCGTATCGACTCTGGATAGGCTTTCTTGTTTTTGCAGCCTTTTTTGCCGGATGTCTGTTTTCCTTCCTATATTGGTCTGCTGGGGTTTTGTTTGATGTCACTGATGCGTCAGTGTTGATAGTATCATTTTGACCGACGACTCGTGGGGTCACATCTTCGTTCGTGTTTTGTTCGACTAAATGATGATCGTCATCTGATACAGTATTTTGTTTTTGTCGGTCAATATCTCGTGCTACGGATTTCCTTGGTTCCTCTTCAATAATGTCTTTCTGTATTGATAGTTCCGATTCTTTCGATTGTTCTGTGCGATTTGTCTTTACATCTTCGTTGTTATCCTCAGACGAGACATCATTATGAGCAGGAGTTGATTTTGAAATTGATTCTTTTATAGTTTTCCTAGACTGAGAGCCTTGTTGCTTTTCCACATATTTAGTTATTGGTGTGGTTTCATTTCCATGGAAAAACGGCCGTGCTTCTACAGACTCAGACCCTTGTTGCTTTTCCACATATTTAGTTTTTGGTGTGATTTCAGTTCCATAGAAAGGCCGTGCTTCTACAGAAGTATGATTTTGTCCATATGCTGCTCTCTCCTGTCTTATCGGTTCGTCTTTGCATTTATCGCAAATGTTGATGTCTCCTATTAAACAATCACATCCTTTCTCTGTTTTGTTCTTTGGAAACTCATGTTGACATTTACAACAGAACAGAGAGTACGGGCATGGTCCATGTAATCCGAGGTCAGTTCCGAATCTGCCTTCAGGCGTAATCTGTCCGCAGTATAGAGGAGAGGTCCGATGTCTATATTGGTTGGTGATACCCAGTAATGGTGTCATACAAGTTGATCTGGTCACTGTTTCTGGACGATGAACTGTAGAAGGGTGAACTTTGCCACTGTGAAAAGACACCGTGGGTGTAGATCTATCAACGAATGGGCCTTTCGACTGCACTTTAGCGCATTCACCACACATAGACATAACCGGTGTCGGACTTGCTGTACCTGCTTGTGACATGTGCTTATGTTTTTCCACTGCTTTGGTCTGAGCCTCGTTATCAAGTACAATGTGCTTGACTCTATCCTCATTCATTACTATCTTATTGTTACGACTTTTCTCACATAAAAGCATTACCAGGAGCAATATCGCTGCTATAAGTGCTAACACCGCCGCGAGAGCAGCAAAGGCAAAGGCAAAATGAAGACAGCCATTCTCAGCGTTGATTCCGAACAAGATGACACCGGCAAGTATCAGGATAACTGGAATTTAATCAATTAAACACAGTTGTCATCTATATATTATTTTCAAGCCATACTCGCATGAAAAAAAAACTGCCTATGACACATAAAAGAAGAAGAATTCAAAAGGGATGGTTTTACATATTTTGTATGAACCATTCGTTTCTCTGATGTAAATAAGCTATATAAATATTACAATTCGAACAAATTTGGTACAGTAAAGAGCATTATATTAAGAACATATATCTGCCTTTCTAAAAACCAGGTATCAGTTTTAATTTATGAAAACGGCAATTATTAACAACATCACAAAGTATTTACTTACCGCATATGCACAGTTATGCGATCAAAATTATGCGAAAAACCAGGAAACCAGGTATCGGTTTTAATTTTTGAAAACGGCAATTATTAACAACATCACAAAGTATTTACTTACCGCATATGCACAGTAATGCGATCAAAATTATGCGAAAAACCAGGTTTCGTGAAAAGCATGACAGATGAACAGTCAGAAATATTGCCACAAGGAACAGCAGAAGCATCGATGTAGTCTCCAATACCTTGACGACGTTTATCCAAACTGTAAGTATAATAATAAAACAATTACTGCCAGTACAATACAACATCTGTAATTTGGTAATCATGAACCATAAAAACAGAGTGATTCTGGGATGTCGAGTTAGCTAATTTTCAAATTTATAGGAACATGAGTTTTACCGCCTTACTTATGAAATTAAAAAATTAACAAATGAGGAAAGATAAATTTGATAATCAACCATCACTGATAAAGGAGACTTTTTCTCCCAAAATGTCTATATTATATCTAGCAAAACCTATTTACCTCTTGGGAATATACTGCTCCCGGCTCCGATCGGTGGAACAAATACCATGACTTTGACACCACAATAGAATAGTACGTGGCAAAACAGTTTTACTTGAAATCATTAGTAGACAATTGACCAATGGAACAACGTCCAGTGTGCTACCCATTTATTGGTAACAAAAAAGGTTTACCAACTCCTAGCAGGTTTATCCAATGAGTTGGGAGTAAGAATATTCTGTTAGTTGAGGGGGGAAATAACACAAGTTGATATGGGAACAAGAGATAAAAGGGTACCTTGATGAGCCACGAAATAAATAATATCAATATTATTATTATTAGAGCCTGTTCAAAACTACGATATAAGTTGTCCTTCAACACCGGAAGTCGAACACATGCCCACCAGCCGACCGAGCGTCAAACACTGCAATATTCGATTGGTGCTAGAAAGTCTGATTTACAGAGTGGTCTTGATAACCAAAGTCTTAATTTACAAAACAATGCACTAAAACGTTCTGAAAGTTATTTCATTTGATATGTCATGTCATTTTGTAGTTCTGGTATATTTTAGTAAATTTGTAGTAAATATATACAGTCAGGACATTCCTACCTACAGGTATGTAGTTGTATTTTTATGTAAACAAATTGACTCACATACTTAAGTGTCGTCTTTACAATGAAAGATATTGTTTAAATGAAGAATTAAAATGTTCGATGAAATTAAGAAACGAAATATTTCTAAAAGTCGCCAAACAAGGACACGATAAAGCAGCATCAACACACAAGAACAAAATATACTATAGCCCCAACATACATTGACAAACTGGAACCCAGCGTGAACAACAGGGATACACATACATTATTAGCGTCAAACTTAGGGACAAAAGTTACCACAACATCATCACAATATGACAAATTATATCACAGTGGCATCAAACCGGGAGATTTAATACCATACCGTCCACAAAAGGGAAAATACATATTCAACATTAAACACAAATCCTACCACGTTAATACATTTTGATGAAATATACCACATATTCAACATAAAGCACAATCCTACCACGTCAATACATTTTGATAAAATATAGCACAACGCATCACACGGGTTTAACTATACCACAGAGTCAACATACAAAACAAAGTATACAACGTCATCAAACTGTAACAAAATATACTGCAGTGATTCACATACCAGTCATCAAACTGTAACAAAATATACCGCAGTGATTCACATACCAGTAATCAAACTGTAACAATTATACTGCAGTGATTCACATACCAGTCATCAAACTGTAACAAATTATACTGCAGTGATCCACATACCAGTCATCAAACTGTAACAAAATATACTGCAGTGATTCACATACCAGACGAAAATGTTCACAGCGTCAACATACAGTGACAAAATAATAACACAGTATTATCTTGGAGTTACATGTAAATAACGCTCTCATATATATTTAAATATCAAAGAATTACAGTCCAAGGTTTATCATTGAACATTCAGTAACAGGCAAAATGTTCAGTATATATTTCAAATCTGGTGTTCATTTTCAAAACATGAATTGCCCCCTGGCAATTACATTGCATCGTTCTGAGCAGAAATGCAAAGCGTTGCAATACATTAAAAGCAGGATTTTAATCTGTAAATGTATACTCATGGTTTAACTGACACAGATGTATGCAAGAAGCGTTATGGGTGATATCACATACACCGTAGTAATTTTCTGTTAAATAATTTCAAAGATACCACTAAAACACGGGATTATTATAACAGCAAGTGTTAAAACAATATTCTTGATTTGAAACAAGAGAAAACTGGTACATGTATTAACAAATGGTAAAAAATATATAAAAGCATTATGCTATTGTATTACCTGTTGATTCAGATGGATGCCAGCAACTTGAATAACCATTTTCTAAATCACAGATAGTCCACAGTCCTTGCACGTAGCTGTGGGACAATTGTGTCGTATTCACGGTGATGTACTCATATACATCAATCCATTGCCAAAATGGCAGTGACACCGCAATCACCTGTATCAGCAGTGCAGTAATGGTCACAGTTAGTGCTGCCCACTCACAGAGTCTCTGCTGTTCCATTGTTCGGTGTTTTCTTATACTTTAGTTACAAATTTGTTATATATTCTTTGCTACCTTATCAGTGTGTCCTATGTGGGGCTGTCAGCTCTACTGCAATGCCAGCTGAGAACTGTTCCTCCTCAAGACCTATCTGTTAACGGCTTTTAACCTTGAATTATGTTAAATGACGCATATTGATAGGTGTTTGTCTCGATATATTTAACAGCCTCTCTCAAATGGCTACACTGACAAATTATTGATGAGTTCACGATACCGCGATAATCACCGTGTATTAAATTAAAAAGATATCGATTTCAAGACACTTCATTCCAACAGTTGCATGTACTAATCTGTAAAAAGATATTTGAGTTCTATACACAGAAAAGTGTGCGCCTGTTGTCACGAATAGGACTTTGTATTAAATTATCTTATTGGCGCCCCTTTATAGATAGATAACCCTGTTGATCCTCACAGAAGTTATTGCCCTGCATCTTATTTAGAGAGTGGCAATATAAGGCTTTGTAATTCTATGTTCGAATTTTGGTGATACTGGACTTTTTTATTATTCGTTTTTGTTTTCATTTTGTCAATTTTCTGTCTGCGTTTTAAATGATATATATGTATGCCGTAGGTATAGGTTAAGTAAAATGGTAAAACGCTTACCCTTTCGGATCTTATGCACCCTGCAGGTCAGTGATCGAGAAAAAATACACCTGCTGTTACGTATACCCACTGCATGTATCATAAGAGGCCACTAATGTTGGAACCCCTTGCAGAATTAGGGTTTTGGTTTTGCGCCCTCAATTTGGGGACATAAAAGCGACCAAAATAAATCTGCTGCACTCTTTTAATATTTATTGTCTGTTTACTTCCTACTACCTTATTAGGTGATTTCCTAACGCCTTACTTGACAGCACCTCACTTTTGGCTTTACTGTTCAGGGTTCGCCCAGGTGGGAAAGGCATTGGGTAGTGCCCCCATGCCGAGACATAACAAAGTCCTTGGACGTGGTGGTTGCTATTTCAAGCTTAACGTTCAGCAACGCTAAACGAAAAAAACAAAAGCTAAACCTTTCGGAACATTAATGGTCTTATACACTGTATCGTCGATCTGATAAAACTTCACCATATATCAGCCCTAAGTTACAGCCACCATACAGTAGTAACACTGTATCGTCGATCTGATAAAACCTCACCATATATCAGCCCTAAGCACACACATTTAATGCCCAAGTTAATTATAGTTTACTTTAACCATCGTCAAATAAACTACAACATATTTTCACAAATTATTTTGTCCATATCATCCTTATTTATTACACCGATTACAATTGCACCGTAACAATCGTATATAGGTTTTTATCTAAGAAAGAAATAACAAAAATCGAAAGAATCGGAAACGAGTACCTAACATCATTCAAGAGGTCATTGGAATCACTAGAAAGCGCTATTCGTTGTTATCAATACTTGTTCTATATAGAATATCTCCTGCTTAGTGCGTCTTTTTTATACATATGGAAGATGTGTATAAAGCGGTACTGATAGCCTGTATTAATAGAAAAAAAATGTAGTTTGATTTCTGATACGGGAATATCAATTTTTATTACAGCTTGGATGTCTTTTGTTTTCGCATCTTCGTTTCAGTTTTTTAATTCGAACTGGAGCTTCTGCTAGCAAGAAAAGACACACGAAGAATGAATCTTGGATCAACTATTTAGTCGACAACAAAATGAATTGGTGGAGGAATATTTCATAAGGCGTATAAGGTGTTATTATTCTCTTTCCAATCTAATTCTATTTCCTTCTAAAGACTCAAGAGCGTGACAAAAAAAAACCAAGGAAAGATCAGAAACGATGCACCAAACATTCTGTTTTTACGTTTTGTTATTGATATAAATCTTTGCATTTCTTTTATCCGCGATTAAAACTCACTACATTTTCTTCTTTTTCGGGTTTATAAATTGGCGTTAGCTACAGTATGATATTATGATGTTAAATCACGTTGTGTCATTAACGTACAGCATGACATCAATAGCCATATCTCGGTTATAGTCCACGTGATTTACCTGTAGTATTACAGTGACGTTTCACGTGCTGTATTAATGAAATTATATAAAGTGGACAATTAAGTGATGAAGAGACGTCTTACAGAATATATAATTCCCGTGACCCGGTTCCTACTGGACTGACATAAATACATCGGTTGCATTTTCTTAGGTGTATTTGAGTTCAAAGTAAATAAAAAGATGAAAACATGACCCTAGGTAGCTGACGTCGGGTTTTTCTGTTGTACCCAACACCGTTATAATACACCAGTTTGTATCTACAATATTAATGGTCTCACCAGTATCTAGCTCTATGATATTCACCTGCAGTATGACAATAACGGTCTTATTACTAAAGAAACATTTAATTTACATACCATATGACAATAATGGTCTCATCACTAGTAAACTGTGAAACAACCCTAAATTTTAAGACCGTTGATTTTCTTTTTTCAGTAGTACTGTGTAACAGAACATTTTTCTTTCCAATAGGTTGACCATGTCAGCAATTTAAAATCAAACGCTGTTAAACCTTTTCTGATTACTTATGGTTTTTTCTTTGTCAATCCTGTTGGGTTCTCCGAAAACCGATTGCTTTTGTCAGTAAAGATTTTGTACATATCAGAATCCATGCATTTTCTTTTGTAAAAAGATGCTGGCTCGTTAAAATTTCAGAAATGTCAATTAACACCTCATTTGCCTTGAATTAACCTTAGTCGCGTTATTTTCCGGTTTTTTTTCCTTCTAATTTGGTTTATTTATAAAATTCGTTTATTTTGCTGAAAGATCAATTAATCATATACTTTCTTTTTATTCAGAACTCTTGTATATTAGCTTCCCGTTGAGTAAATTTTACAAACACTTACTATATCAAATCTTCATTTATTTTACCAATTCCTTTTCGTCTTCAATATCGTACACCTCAATTTTTTCCGTTTTTGTTGATTATTGACGATGCTGTAGATGGCGGAATGTCCAGAATGCCAGGGCTATTACAATTCTGTTGTAATTTGTTCTAATTTGTTTACTAAGAAAACGAAATAATTAATTCTCTTATGCATTGATTTCTCCTATAATCTTAAATACTTAACATTGATATTAGCACATGTCAGTAACAGACTGTCGCAATACACACACGGCTACATGTGTCACGTGCATAGCTGTGTATCGCGTGACGTAAAAATAATTATTGAAACTCCCTTTCACATATTATTTCTCTGTTTTATGGCATGCAAAAGTTGTCTCACTGCACAAATATGAACATACATCAAGTTTTTCAGTTCACTACAGACAGTGTTTAACCTTACTTACCACCTACACTACACAGTCAGGCCATTGCTGTAGTATCTGTCCTATTTCATTGGCGTTGTGGAGCATGTTTTAATTATAGTACGCCCGACCACGTAAACAATGATCCCTAACACTAGTTACCAGTATAAATTAAACATTACGTGATCGATTGTAGTCAACACACCTCCAACGTACCGTGACATGTACGTACTGATGCTTAGATCGGCCGACAGTAACAGTACGAACAGTGTGAGATAAGATCGCAATTATGTAATTACATGATTATCTTAATGCACTTGACGTTAACTATATGATAGCAGGTGCTACATGACAGGTCGATCCTAACCTTCAGGAACATTGTGGTTTTATGTTCAGGTTATAATGTATTTTTCTTTTTTTCTGAAGTCTCCTATTGTCTTTTTGTGTCCCTTTTAAGTTGAATTAATTACACTGTACTTCATATTGCTGGTAAGAAACATTTTGCGATATACTCAGTAATATATCCTTAACAAGAATCTCTGTTAGTCTGAGGCCTGTTGGTTCCAACATTATGTTTAATCGTCATCTTTGGTAGACAGATTATTTTTAATCATGACCTCATTAAATAACAATCAACGTCACCATTTTTGCTAATTTAATAACTCTACCTTTGTTACATGCAACATAAACAAGAAAACCGAAGTTTCAAAAAACCATACCTTGAACGATTTAGGTGGAGACCCTTGCATGCAAGGAGAATAAGACCAGGGCCTGTATTCATGAAACCGTTCTCGTGCTCAGGCATAGATCTTGTGCTCAAGTCTTATTTCTTGTTGCGGTTATAACTTAATAATACAATCTTATTTTGTCAATGAATCGAAAATACTTTGATAAAACTTAAAGCTGAAAACAGTTTTTAATATTTTCATTTGACTATTTGATCGTTTGACATGATTTAAGTGAGTTACAAGAATGCTGGGGTGAGCACAAAATCCATGCGTGAGCATGAGAACGGTTTCAAGAATGCGGGCCATGTGTTCTGGACGGGTAGTCAGTCAATATTGTGAAGCAGATAAATAATGGCCTGTCCAACAGACAGGAGAGTTACGTTTTGTTACGATAGGAAATGGTATTACCTATAAAGAAATAATTCCCCGTGGTGTTGCTTTCCGATACCGACCGACTAAAGCATTGCCTGTGTGTATGGTCAAATGACATACTCTTAACAGTTCACATTCCTGACATTACCATTCGGTTGTCAGCGAATTTCAAACATATGCAAGAAAAAACGGATACACAAGAATGTACGCTTTAAAATTCACAAATTTATTTGATAAGACAGGAATACGGTATATATACATATCACAGCTAGACGTGTATGAAATTATATAAAAACATACTTAGCTACAAAAGCATCTTTCGACATGCTATACTAAATGTATGTACAATGTATTGGCCAGGTATAAGTACTCGGCATTTATCATATTTTGGTGATACCCGTCTTTCTATAGAGAGAAAAGCAGAAATAATTGCCCTGGTGTTACCCTGTCCCCGTCGTTCACCAAGGTCCAGCAGGCAGTCCACATGGGCCAGGAATAAGGAAGTCGACTTTCGACAGGACAACTTCATGGTTCTCCGTGTATCGTTGCTTCCACAGCAGCTGATGTAAACAGGGTTTCTGACAACACGGACAGGAAAAACAGTACAATTGTATCTACAGCTAGGATAAAACATAAATGATGGTTTCCAGGTTGTCCTCCATCAAATCCGTTTTACTCTAGTAGTTCCTTTGCCTGGCCGTTGTCCGCTTGTGACTGTCTGGATTCTGCCCTTTGTTGCTGACTGTCGTTGACAGGTTCAACTTTCGACGATCTTCTAGATGTGCTGGAGTGCATTTCGGTGGCATTATACGCTCTATCATATGTCTCTGCATGTTCCTGATCTACCCAGAAGGTTTTCTCCCGTCGGCAACTACACATCACAATGAGCAGTATCGCGGGGACTGCAGTTACGATAGCGGCAATCACAGCAAAGGCATATCCGACGTGTAGATGATCTGCGTCCGCATTGTGTCCATATACAGACACTCCAATCAGGAGGAAGAACACTGGAAGTAAACGAATGCTATCAAAACGAACTGGACGATGTGTATCGTTCATGGTAGCGAAATAAAGAACATCGAAAATTATAGAGTAAAGATAAATCAAATAGGTCTGGTCCCTCCTGGTAGAAATTAACTATTGAATCTTCATATTTTTATTGCATTTGATATCATGAATTTAGCACAAAAATCTTTTGAGAGTAAATGTGTTATTAATAAGAGCGTTTTGTAAGTCTTATTTTGTCCGTTATAATGTATATTACAAGAATACATATATAAAAAGGTGGTATGTTGAGTATCCTAGCAAATTTGAACAGATGCGTTTCTCTTTAGTATTTGCATTTGGGTTTTTTCTGAATGAATACAGTAAACGTACATATTTTAGCGGAAGACCTATTTTATTGCTTTTCGAGTTGTAACTACAGCACTAAACTAATTTTGCGCGTATTGAAGTTCCTATATATTTTTGTTTTGTTGCAGGTTGCATGTTCTTTTGTGGGTGTGCTGATATAATAAAATCCGCCAATGCGCTGAAATTTAAATGCGCTTAAATATGTCCGTGTCCAGTATCATCATTTGTAAAACCGATTACCGTGTCTGTTGAAGTATAAACGTACTATAGAGAGGTATTCAAAAGGTAACATGTCCGCGTGATGTGTTTGACTCACCAATCACGAAGAGTGTGACAATGAAGATCACGTGAACCACGACTTTCCATTGTAACAGTAGAAGGTAGAGGGTAAGCAGAACAGCCACAATGAACAGCAACACTAATCCAAACATCTCAAACGTCCTCACCACATTCAGCCAGGCTGGAAAAGGTATACATATATACAACGATTAACCATAAATTAACGCCAATAAATTCGGACATGCTTAGAAATGATATGCACAACAAATATCGTATCGTAACAGCTACCATTTTATTGTTAAAGTGTCGAACCGTTTACGATCACTAGCTATCTAGCCCTTGGTCGCAGGTTTGAGGCCTACATAAGGCTTTCCTAGGACGTTAACCACAAAGAAGCCTTACCATTAAACCTTGTATCACCATATGCTGAAGCAAAGATATATATAATGTTAACCTACTATGATCATAACGTTCATCCCGACCACATCCAGCCATGGAAGATAAACAACGATTACCTTTTCATTATTCCAACAATATCCAGCCAGGCTTAACAAAAGATATATAACGATTAATTTGTATTTGTGTTTACTACACCAAGTCATGCTGGATGATTTCTATTAGCACACCTATGGTCATTTAAGGACTAGCTAGGTTTTAGTGGTTGATGACAACAGGAGTACGCGTGGATAAACCACCGACCTGTGGTTAGTACCTGGTAACTGCCACTCGAACCCGAGACCAAATGGTGGTAGGCTGTTGATCATAGATGCCATATGTGTTAACAACGTGGCTACCCCCCACCCCCCACCCCCAAACCCGACAACCGCCCACCACCGACCCCTATTGCTGGATGAACAGCGATCAGCAGTGTATCATCCGTCGCGCATTGTAATAGCATGGTCTTTTTCAATCAATACTTTGTTGAATATATCTAACTTGTAACTTTATACCTTGGGTACAGTTTGTATATCGTAACACTAAATAGAGATTTTACCACACCATCTGGTCTTAACGGATTGCTGAACTATTTATGGAGAGCACCGCATAAGTGTGAGTGAAGGTTAAGATCAGTGGTAATTATCACTGAAGACCTCTTTAGTACCAACATATAGATATACCCCAACTTACAGGTGTATTCATATATCAATACTTAGTTCCATGCCTTACCTGGGATAGTGTTATGCATTCGACATATTGTGCCGCCATCGCCCATCATTGCACACATGGAAAACAGTCCATGTAGAATGCCTCCAGGGACAGAGGGCATGTTGTCGTACCATTGCCAATGAGGTAGACACACTGCCAAGAACTGGAGCAGCAACGCGATGACGGACAGTACAATGGCTGCCCAAACAAACACACTATGTTTCTGCATTTTTTTTATCCTTTTCAGAAATGTTGTGAAGGAATGAACTAATAAATATCCGCTTAGATGTGTCCCAACCTTCTGGTGAGATGGCGTGCGTGCCTGGCGCGTTCTTTCTTGGTGTGGGTCACAAGTACCCACTTCAATGTGACACAACCGCCTGGCGTAACAATGTTCCCGTCACGTTCTGTTGTTGTTGTTGGGTTACAATGTTGTTAGTGAGAAGAGTTGTCTCCAAAATGCTAACGTCATTATCAATACATTATTCATTGATGTTTTGACGCTTTCGTTCTGCATGATGTGACAAAATTTCCGATAACTATATATGATTCTAATTATACTTCAGGACATGCTAGCTAAAAACTAAGAAAGTGCCGTTGTATTTGTTGAATTTTGTATTGGCGTAATTTTACCGTCTTAAATAATGTAATTTGATAACATTTGCAATCAATATAATGAGTTACACTACAGACATATAATTTACCGTTGCATGTACCAGGCTAAACAAACGGAATATTAAATAGCAATCATTTAGAGTCTTTTCCTAATATTTTCTGATGTTTTCTTAATTCGCCATATTTCATCAAAGATGAACATGATACACACCAACACAAAGATGAGTCAACCTTTACCATATTTTTTTTATAAATAAAGGATGCCAAAAAGGAAAAACAAACATGTAACATACATGAATTTATGGAGTTGATTCAGACACCTGATAAGGAGATAATTATTTCATATTTATACATTCTAAGTAGTTAAGCAATAAAGAAGCTCGCACTAGATGCGTCAGCATTGCTAATTCCTATAAATTTATTAGGAAATATTTTGAAACTAAGCAAATTCGAAATTTGAGTAAAAACCAATCCGTCACGGCTTCTACACAGTACGTGTCAGCAGCAGTGTTTGTTGTGTTACATGTTTATAGAGATAGTGAAGTGGGACAGAACTTAGTTACGCGCTTTGTTATTACCGGTGCCTTGCTACCGTGTTAGAAACAAAACAAACCACGTTACAAAATAACCTTGAAACGTCAATTATTCAAACTCTGTATTCTAGTTTATCGATTAACATAGACAACAATAACATGCAAGCTACGAATGATGTTATCGTACTTTACCAGATACAATTTTTTATAACTTTGAATATGAAATTTGGGTACATTACAAACCATGCGAGGCAAAATAAATTCATGGAAGCGGCGGCTTTTGCTTTTAAAGTGTCTCAAACATCACGCAAGAAAGTTAGAGGGAGATATTTTCTCTATCGCGATAAGATCCCCCAGGGTACATCTTGGAACGTTGAAAGTCATGATACTAACGATCTCTTTATGACCAGCCACGAATGTATGAGGTTTGCAATTCGCGTATTTGACCACAAATAAAGCAAAAATGTAACCTCGAGGAGCTATCAGCCTAAACAGTGAAATAGTGAATGTAATTTATGGGTTCATTCATAGAACAGTTTAGATGTAAGCTTCCTTAAAATAGAAATGTTGAAGTGAGGTTCCCTGAATAAGCAGTTGGGATGTAAGTTTTCCTGCTCGGTTCTTTGAAAGAACCAGTTGGTTTGTAAAGATAATTGTGTTATATCTGCAGTAGTTAACAGGTACCATCATGTGCGCTGATGAGGGAACTTAATACAAACAATATTTATATATACACACAAGTGCTCTTGCATTCAAGACACATCCCCGATACACAAGGAAATACTGGGAGATATTTACAACGGTATCCAAGGTTTGAAACAGTTTTCAACGATATTAAAAGCTGGATATCTCTATGATATTTCGTAAATCTAATTAGACATAATGATATTTAAAACACCCTAGTAACGGGTAAGCAAGCATTATCGTGTAAACGCTCTAGTAACGGTTAAGTAAACAATCATTGAAATACCCTAGTAACGGGTAAGTAAATAAGCATGTAAATACCCTAGTTACGGGTAGGTAAACAATCATTTAAACACCCTAGTAACCGGTTAGTAACAACCATTTAAACACCCTAGTAACCGGTTAGTAACAATCATTTAAACACCCTAGTAACTGGTTAGTAAACAATCATTTTAACACCCTAGTAACTGGTTAGTAAACAATCATTTAAACACCCTAGAAACCGGTTAGTAACAATCATTTAAACACCCTAGTAACGGTTAAGGAAACAATCATTGAAAGGAAACAATCATTGAAATACCTTAGTAACGGTTAAGGAAACAATCATTGAAACATCATAGTAACGGGTAAGTAAACAATCATTGAAACATGCTAGTAACGGGTAAGTGAACAATCATTGAAACACTCTTGTAACGGGTAAGTAAACAATCATTGAAACATCCTAGTAACGGGTAAGTGAACAATCATTGAAACACTCTAGTAACGGGTAAGTAGACAATCATTTAAATACCCTTGTAACGGGTGAGTAAATAATCATTGAAACACCCTAGTAACGGGTAAGTAAACAATCATTTAAATACCCTAGTAACGGGTAGGTAAACAATCATTTAAACACCCTAGTGACCGGTTAGTAACAATCATTTAAACACCCTAGTAACCGGTTAGTAACAATCATTGAAACACCCTAGTAACTGGTTAGTAAACAAACATTAAAATACCCTAGTAACTGGTTAGTAAACAATCATTTAAACACCCTAGTAACCGGTTAGTAACAATCATTGAAACACCGTAGTAACGATTATGGAAACAATCATTGAAAGGAAACAATCATTGAAACACCCTAGTAACGGGTAAGTAAACAATCATTGAAATACCCGAGTAACGGGTAAGGAAACATTATCATTTAAATGCACTAGTGATGGTTGATTGGCTAATTATTAATCAACCATTGTGATTAAAACAATTAAATTTTGTACTCCCACCCTTCTTTGACGAACAGTATTTTCTCTTATAGTTGGTTTGATTGATATTTTTTGTGAGTAACAGTCCACATGCAAGGGATTTGATCAAGTCGTCAGATTCCATGTATCTTATGTGACCTCTGCATTTAGTGTTTAGTGCGGAGCTTGGGCGGTCTCATGATTTAGTGTTTGGTGAGGAACTTGGGCGGTCTCATGATTTAGTGTTTAGTGAGGAACTTGGGCGGTCTCATGATTTAGCGTTTAGTGAGGAACTTGGGCGGTCTCATGATTTGTGTTTAGTGAGGAACTTGGGCGGTCTCATGATTTGGTGTTTGGTGAAGAACTTGGGCGGTCTCATGATTTAGTGTTTGGTGAAGAACTTGGGCGGTCTCATGATTTGTGTTTAGTGCGGAACTTGGGCGGTCTCATGATTTAGTGGTTAGTGCGGAACTTGGGCGGTCTAATGATTTAGTGTTTAGTGAGGAACTTGTGCGGTCTCATGATTTGTGTTTAGTGCGGAACTTGGGCGTTCTCATGTTTAAGTGTTTAGTGCGGAACTTGGGCGGTCTAATGATTTAGTGTTTAGTGAGGAACTTAGGCGGTCTCATGATTTAGTGTTTAGTTAGGAACTCGGGCGGTCTCATGATTTGTGTTTAGTGAGGAACTTGCGCGGTCATGATTTGTGTTTAGTGCGGAACTTGGGCGGTCTCATGTTTAAGTGTTTAGTGCGGAACTTGGGCGGTCTCATGATTTAGTGTTTAGTGAGGAACTTGCGCGGTCTCATGATTTAGTGTTTAGTGAGGAACTCGGGCGGTCTCATGATTTACTGTTTAGTGGGGAACTTGGGCGGTCTCATGATTTAATGTTTAGTGAGGAACTTGGGCGGTCTCATGATTTAATGTTTAGTGAGGAACTTGGCCGGTCTCATGATTTGTGTTTAGTGAGGAACTTGTGCGGTCTCATGATTTATTGTTGAGAGAGGAACTTGTGCGGTCTCATGATTTAGTGTTTAGTGAGGAATTTGGGCGGTCTCATGATTTGTGTTTAGTTAGGAAATTGGGCGGTCTCATGATTTAGTGTTTAGTTAGGAACTTGGGCGGTCTCATGATTTAGTGGTTAGTGCGGAACTTGGGCGGTCTCATTATCTAGTGTTTAGTGAGGCACTTGGGCGGTCTCATGATTATGTGTTTAGTGAGGAACTTGGGCGGTCTCATTATCTAGTGTTTAGTGAGGCACGTGGGCGGTCTCATGATTTAGTGTTTAGTGAGGAACTTGGGCGGTCTCATTATCTAGTGTTTAGTGAGGCACTTGGGCGGTCTCATTATCTAGTGTTTAGTTAGGCACGTGGGCGGTCTCATGATTTGCCAGTGTGTTCCTTACTCGACTGCATATAGTGATTCAATCAAGATGACAGCAGGCTGTTATCGACATAAGATCTGGATGAAATGATCTACCAAAAACGTAAAACTGCAGTGCCAAAATCACGAGTCAAGGAAGATAACTCAAACAAACCATAAAATGAGTTTCAGATGTCTTACTACATGTAAAAAAAGGAGGCAGAGCTTTGAATGTTTTATATAATCTTTTGTTAAATCGATGATAAAAACTATGTTTCGGTGGTATATACCCGCCAGTATTTACACTAGTGTTGTATTATTGTATATGAAAATGTTGGACATAGAAAAAGAATCCATCGTGCAGTAACATGTGATCACACAAAGTCGTGCAGTAACATGTGATCAACACACAGTCGTGCAGTAACATGTGATCACACAAAGTCGCATTTACCATTTTACATCAAGAGTAACACTGGTATTCTAATTAATAGTAACCCTTTACTAGGACTGTAGACAATCCATTTCTGTTGCAATCGCCCCGTCCCCTTCAGTGACATTCCTCAGTGTTACGCATGCAATGCCTAGAGACTAACAATTGTAACGTTTTCACTATAAACACATGACACGGTGTCTACCATGGAGCATTTTTCAAAAAGGTTATGCTTCCTTTTTGGAATGATATTAGCGTATATTAAAGCATTTTTCAAATTAAATATCTTTCATTATTTAGACTTCATTTACAAATTTCCACAGGGAATTAAAAATTACAAAAACAAGGAAGGAAATATTCTTGTTTTATTGATAGTGCAATGACGGTTACCGTTATCAGTGAACAAGCTAACCTAATTGCTTTAAGTGTTGTCGCATATCATAAATACGGTCGTAGCGTCAGTATTTGTATGTTTGTACCTAAACGTCATATACTTACCGTGAACCTGAAATAGCGAAACATAGAAACTAAGATATGACAAAAAATCGCTGTTCTGCAAATGTGTTAAAGACAGAATCTATTATAGGCGTATACTAAAACGCCAATAGCTAAAAACCTGAACTAATAAAAAGTAGAAAAATAAATATGCAACAAAAATCGATATTGTTCTGAAAATGTGTAAGGACATAATCCATTTACGGCACTAGACTAAGTCGACGGGTGTACGCATTGTTATATGACAGTAGCATCTCCATTAAATCACCTAGGCGTGACGTGTGACGATATGGAACCAACCGACAATCAATAACGTTATATAGCAAGAGTCTTACCTTACAAGTTGCTGGTTTACTTGAATTGTAATCGGGAAGAAAGTTGATATTCTATACATTTTATACATTGATGTCCTTGAAATAGAACCAGGTGCGAGAGATGATTATTGCGTTTTGCTACTGTCTATGTGAACAAATTTGCCTTACGTGTTTTTTTTATACAACAACAGTATGTTAATTGTTCCTTCCTTCTCGTCATATCTTTGCTGACTGAAGAATCTATATATAGATTTTGTACATTTATTTCAATTCCGAAATCATTTGAGCTGAAATATTCATATTGAATTAAAGTTTAATGCTAATCGATATTGCCTCTTGGAGAAAACATCCATGTGTCGCCCTAAATAAAGTCTTCTAGCACGTTTTTTGTTTCAAGACGAATATCAATTGTTCTGCACCATCCAAATGTGATAATAGTCGACTTAGCAACATCCCAACCAATAATTTTGCAGAACAGTATAGCGAGATCTTTATATACAGGTTACAAGAATTGACAGAATGTTGGCATTTAGAAATATGTATTGAAAGATTTTATTGTACATGTTTACTTGAATTGACAAAAGGTTGACATTCAGTTATTTATATAGAAATGATTTATTTTACATGTTAACTTGAATTGACAAAAGGTTGACATTCAGTAAATTATATTGAAATATTTTATTGTACATGTTTACTTGAATTGACACAGGTTGGCAATCAGTAAATTATATAGAAATATATTTTATACAGGTTTACTAGAATTGACAAAAGGTTGACATTCAGTAAATTGTATAGAAATATTTTATTGTACATGTTTACTTGAATTGACAAAAGGTTGACATTCAGTAAATGATATAGAAATATTGTATTTTACATGTTTACTTGAATTTTAAAAAGGTTGACATTCAGTAATTTATATAGAAATATTGTATTGTACATGTTAACTTGAATTGACAAAAGGTTGACATTCAGTAAATTACAAGAAATATTTTATTGTACATGTTTACTTGAATTGACAAAAGGTTGACATTCAGTAAATTATATAGAAATATTTTATTTTACATGTTTCCTTGAATTGACAAAAGGTTGACATTCAGTAAATTATATAGAAATAGTGTATTTTACATGTTTACTTGGATTGACAAAAGGTTGACAATCAGTGACTTATATAGAAATATTGTATTTTACATGTTTAGTTGAATTGACAAAAGGTTGACATTCAGTAAATTATATAGAAATAATTTATTGTACATGTTTACTTGAATTGACAAAAGGTTGACATTCGGTAACTTATATAGAAATATTGTATTTTACATGTTTACTTGGATTGACAAAAGGTTGACAATCAGTAACTTATATAGAAATATTGTATTTTACATGTTTACTTGGATTGACAAAAGGTTGACATTCAGTAACTTATATAGAAATATTGTATTTCACATGTTTACTTGGATTGACAAAAGGTTGACATTCAGTTATTTATATAGAAATATTGTATTGTACATGTTTACTTGAATTGACAGCAGGATAACCTTGTTCGGTACGAATCAGAACTGTTACAGTGTATATATTAAATGCGAGATCGTATTTTACAAATGTTTCGACATGGAAACAGATTTATATAAGGTTTCTATTTTCAAATCTGAGATATCGAACGTCAACACGAATAAATTGATAAACAAGACAATTTCTATAGATGTGTGACGTGTTTTGTGACTATATATGTTCTAATAAATACATTTGCCGTAATAGACTAGTTATTGAAGGAATGCAAACTACATGTACATGAATCGAAGGTTATCGCAGAATACAAACGCTCTGTGTTGCTTTATGTCTATCGTTATGCAAGGATAATTCAGGCACGTGTGCTAACACGCGCGTGACACTTAAAATTCCTAATGTGTATTTATTAACATATATCATATAGATAAGTGTGTATTACCATTTAATATTCATGACAATGTTCATGTCAATATGCGGAAGCAGATAAACAAGTCGAATGACACGCTAAAAGGTTCCCAATACGGCATTCTATCTTGCTATCTTGTATGACATTTTATGTATTTCATTCATTTAATGTTTGGATCAATATTTATTTACCTGATTAAACTTTATATTGGTGATCTATTATAAAATTTGTGCCGAGAAAACAAATAACGTGCAAAATTTAATGTAAAATTATCTGTATTTCATACTAAACATAGGTATATAGAGTTACTGTGTTCAGCAGGTAAACACAAAAGTATTCACATATCTGTACCTAATTACATTTACCTGTATCAATTACTGTTACACAGGTATGAAATCGAACAATACTGATAGAATGTAACAGTGTATTTAATTGAATTATAATGAACAAATTGAAACAAGTGTTAACAATAACATAACGCTGAAACCTATTTACAAAGAAATAAGAAAAGACATCAAACAATAGAATGTAAGTGTTGAGATAGTACTAAATGATGTAAAATAAGTCATCCTCCATACACTAGATAATAGTACAACCTCCAAGTATGAATATGTTTCTATAGCTATTGCATTGGCTTAAAAAATATGTTTAAGCTCTTAACGTAAAAAATGACGTCGCCGTTTGTAACGTCGCTTTTGATTGGCTGATACAGTGGCGAAATAATTTCGAAGAGAAAAGAGTCCATCAAGAAAAGCGGATTTCCACAGGGATTGTGTTTGGTAGATTAAATTATAAGGATTGACTTGAATATATTTTTCATGCTATGGAGCTATAACACAAAAAACGGAGTGTACTCTCATCATAAACCGCTTCGTGTTTATTTTTGTGTTATATCCCCATAACATGAAAAATATATTCAAGTTAATCCTTAAATAACGCCTAAAACTGGCCTTTCCATTTAGGAGGTACCCATTTATGTTTTTTCTTCTTGGTCTTTTGAGTACCAGACTCATCGCCTGCATTTTGAATGCCGTTATGATTGGCGTCTGATTCCGACTTAGGTCTCTTTGAATCGTTTGTCAGTGTATTGCCAACATGATTGTCATACTGACTGAGTATCCGTGGTTTCTTTCGTGGATTATTGCTTCCATGTGGCTTGGTATCGCCATTTGTGTTCGGTTTTACAGGAGGCTTCCCACCACTAAGAGTATCTTTGTCGCTAGGGCTCGACACTGGCGTCCTGACTTGTTCCTCACCTACATATGGATGTTCAGCTCTATTTGATGGTGACTCTACTGGTGTTTCGTTTCTATTAATGCCCGATTTTCCTGATGGTTTTGCATCATTACGAATATTGCTCTTGTAAGTCTTCCTTGGCTTTGCTTGATGCGCATTTGGGGTTTCATATTCATCTTGATGATTTTGAAGTTTTCTCTCGTCGTAAATCCCCTCATCATCAATGTTATTGTAATTGTCATCTGCAGCATTTCCAGACGTTCTGTCATCATTGTTGTCATAGGTTGAATCATTGTCGTAATCTGGAGGTTGAAACTCAGATGAGTCATCACTACTGGACGGATGTGTTCCAAACATAACGTGTTTCCTTTGTTGTGCCTTGTCAATACTGTTCTTAGGTTTGTCTCTGTCACCAACTTGATCGTCGAGAGATGTTTTTGATTGGACTGGTGCATTAGAACGGTAGACCCGTGCATTAGGTTTAATGGCACTTGCTGGTTGTCCATGGTTTTGTTTGCGGGGAACAACATTGTTTATTTCGCGTTTTGCTAGACATTTGTCACACAACTTTATGTCACCAAGTTGGCAATCACATAAGTAATTCCCGTTTCGTCCGTTCAGTTGTTCATTTCGGTTGTGTTCCGTTGACTTGCTTTGTATGCTATGTTTACAACGACAACAAAAGACAGAGAAGGGACAAGGTGCGTGTGGACCATGATGTACACTGAATGCGCTGGCTGGAACATTTCGACCACAAGGTATTATGGTAGATCTGTGGTGATTCCATTTCCGGTTCCGTTCTCCATTTTCATGCTGCGGTGTCATACAAGTTGATCTATTAGTACATATTGGTTGATATTTGTTATAGTTTATTCCGGTCGTAACACTGTGTGCGTTTTCAGACTTTTTACTCTGCATTTGATCTACTTTGGGCTGTTGTATTGGTTCCTGATGTAACCAGGAGGCCGATGTCGCTACATCTCTGTGCTGTAGTGGGGTGATCGATGTTGATCTGTCAATACCAGTGAGGCGTTTGTACGAATCCCGTCCACGCGTAACACATACTGTTTCATGTAATTCCCTTCCCAACGTTGTTTGACATTGTCTATCCTTGTTTACATGACAACATTTACAACATGTAAACAAACAGCAAAACCTACAGCATTTACAATACTTGCATTCTTTTTCATCAAGGAGTGGTTTGACCGGGGTTGACGTTTGCCGCGAGATTTGAGTTGTTGTTCTGATGTATTCCGTATGTTTCTCGTTGGCTGGTTCTACTCTAGACGAGCGTCTCAACGAAAACTGTGAACTGTTTCTTGACAATTTCGTATTTTCCCTAGTCCATGCCGGTGTCGGTTCTCGTTCAATCACAACAGAGGAAGATGTCGTTGGATCTCGCCCCATCACTGATATGTCGTTATGCTTATCACTATGGCTGCGTGTCTGGCAACAATTGTAACATGAATACACGACAAGAAGTAAAACGGCAGCAATCAGTACGAAGACGGCAGCGACCAATGCCAGACCGAAAGACACATACAGTTGTTCCATTGGAGAATTCAGTCCATAAATGATGATACCAACGATGATGAGTGTCGCTACAAAAAAAACCACAACAATTTATCTTATGTTGGTGAAATTAAAACGAATTTAATTAAGAAATGTGAATTTTGATAACTACGTGGCTTTTAGATATACCATCATAACACACATGACGGAATATTTTTATCAATTTTGGAACAATTGTTTCCTTTTCTTTCAGTAGATAACATTAAACATATGTTACTGTAAAATAGCAGATGTAAATATAATTTATATTGTTTCGATAGGAAACTGAATGCCTTGTTTGTCACCAAACTTGTTTTCTTTATATGCGAAACTCTTATAGTCATGAGTAGTACTACACCAGATTGGCTAACCATGAGTAGTGTATTCATCATAAGCATTACTTTGGTAAATACATCAGCTGTGAGTAATAGTAGGACAGATTTCACTACTTACCAGCCATAAGTAGTGATATGGTAAATACATCAGCTGTGAGTAATAGTAGAACAGATTTCACTACTTACCAGCCATAAGTAGTGATATGGTAAATACATCAGCTGTGAGTAATAGTAGAACAGATTTCACTACTTACCAGCCATAAGTAGTGATATGGTAAATACATCAGCTGTGAGTAATAGTAGAACAGATTTCACTACTTACCGGCCACACAAGTAGTGATATGGTAAATACATCAGCTGTGGGGAATAGTAGGACAGATTTCACTACTTACCGGCCATAAGTAGTGATATGGTAAATGCATCAGCTGTGTGTGATAGTAGGATATATTTCACTACTTACCAGCCATAAGTAGTGATACGGTAAATACATCAGCTGTGTGTGATAGTAGGACATATTTCACTACTTACCGGCCATAAGTAGTGATATGGTAAATACATCAGCTGTGTTCAATAGTAGAACAGATTTCAGTACTTATCGGCCATAGGAAGTGATATCGTAAATATATCAACTGTGTGTGATAGTAGAACAGATTTCACTACTTACCGGCCATAAGTAGTGATACGGTACATACATCAGCTGTGAGTAATAGTAGGACGGATTTCACTACTTACCGGCCATAAGTAGTGATATGGTAAATACATCAGCTGTGTGTAATAGTAGGACAGATTTCACTGCTTACCGGCCATAAGTAGTGATATGGTACATACATCAGCTGTGAGTAATAGTAGGACAGATTTCACTACTTACCGGCCATAAGTAGTGATATGGTAAATACATCAGCTGTGAGTAATAGTAGGACAGATTTCACTACTTACCGGCCATAAGTAGTGATATGGTAAATACATCAGCTGTGAGTAATAGTAGGACAGATTTCACTACTTACCGGCCATAAGTAGTGATATGGTAAATACATCAGCTGTGAGTAATAGTAGGACAGATTTCACTACTTACCGGCCATAAGTAGTGATATGGTAAATACATCAGCTGTGAGTAATAGTAGGACAGATTTCACTACTTACCGGCCATAAGTAGTGATATGGTAAATACATCAGCTGTGAGTAATAGTAGGACAGATTTCACTACTTACCGGCCATAAGTAGTGATATGGTAAATACATCAGCTGTGAGTAATAGTAGGACAGATTTCACTACTTACCGGCCATAAGTAGTGATATGGTAAATACATCAGCTGTGAGTAATAGTAGGACAGATTTCACTACTTACCGGCCATAAGTAGTGATATGGTAAATACATCAGCTGTGTGTAATAGTAGAACAGATTTCACTACTTACCGGCCATAAGTAGTGATATGGTAAATACATCAGCTGTGTGTAATAGTTGAACAGATTTCACTACTTACCGGCCATAAGTAGTGATATAACTATGACGGCGTGGAGTATTTCCTTCCAGGAGACGTCCATGAGATACACAACCATTCCCACTAGTGCCAGGAATAAAAGGAACAAGGCCATCATTTCCAGTGTCCGTACGATATCCAGCCAGACTGAAACACAATACGAGTAAAGATTAACCATATAATCCAGAACTTGTTTCCATTCACACAATTTCCTTCAGTCTGTGATCGTTTAGATTCGGTTCGTGATGTGTTATTGAGATCATTTCACGAGAAACATAACAATTGCTTTATATGTAAATATTTTCAACGCTAGTTGTAAATGGGTTGATGACAAACCCGCCCTGCGTGTCACTAATAAGATCAGGTTAGAATGGTTAAGCCCGGTTTACAACTCTTAGTGTCACTTATAAGATCATGTTAGAATGGTTCAGCTCGATTTACAACTCTCAGTGTCACTTATAAGATCATGTTAGAATGGTTCAGCTCGGTTTACAACTCTTAGTGTCACTTATAAGATCAGGTTAGAATGATTCAGCTCGGTTTACAACTCTCAGTGCCTTAATCTTTTAATAAGCATAAAAAATAGACAAATACCGCCATTTCTAACATTGTATCATTTTCCGTTTTTTGATTTACAACGATTTTGATACAAGGATTTAACACTTATTTAGAAGAGTTTTAAATACGTTAACATATTTTATTCCAGCAAAAAAAAAAAGCAAAAACAATTCAGATATGAATCCAACTACCAAAGTGATAAAAAAATGATCTTTCTCAAGAGAATTTAAACATATATATGTTGTTGTTACTTTCAATTTAAAATAATCGCAAGAAATTAGTTCATTTATTGAGACATATATTGATTGTATTCTTCATATCATATTTTACAGATAGGTTGTTCTTTTAGATTTTCTTTATTATTTTTATCCCTTTTGTTAGAGTAATTGGTATACCTTGTTATAAACAGGTAGTATTTTCTTCTTGGTCATAAACATTTAATTTTGTGTTATAATCAGGTAATACTTTGTCATCAAACATGCAAGATATTGCCATAAATAAGAGATACCTTTCCATAAATAATAACCACTCTGCCATGACCAATTAGTCACTATGACACTAGTAGATAACCCTACGTTATTAAGAGATGATATTTTGTTCATATGCAGATTAATTACCAGTAACAGATTACACGCATGCTGATTTAGTTCATACATTGTCATTAACAGTTAATACACATGCACGTGTAATTGACAGATAAAGTATCATACACAGTGACTAACAGATACTTTAGTATAACCTCTCTACTCCGGATCCCAGTCTGTATAGGTTTTGATATTTAGTCCTGACATTTGTTTTCTCATACTTTAGGCATAGGACCAGACGTCGACATACGAAAAACAATTATCAGTATATAGGGAATATGTCCTCCGTTTTAAACCGTATTCAGATAGTGAAATACTTTATAAAGCTTGCCCTAAATTTGTTCGCGATTACTGGCATATCTTCTACTAACTATTTAGTTTTGATGTTTGACCATTTGTAGCTGCATATACGAAGTGGGTGTATGATAGACGCTATTGGCTATTTCAAGATTGGTTCTTATTTATGCATTAAAATCAAAGGAAACTGGTATTACCAAATTGATTTTGCAGTCCTAGTTGTAGGAATATCGATTTTAATGTCATGAATTCTAGATTAAATTGACAAAATAGTCGAGAACGTAAACACGGTAAGTAGTTCACAGTATGTTTGATTTTGTTGAAGTGCATTAACGCTGTGATATATATTTTGTGTTGGAAAATCTGTTGAAACTCAGTAAATGTAACATCGTTCCTGAATATCAGACATGATTATCCGACATAAAATTACAAAATAGAAATAATGATATTTGTTATCTTTTAAAGATCTTTACAAGTAGTAGTACCTTCTGGTGTGGAGTGACTCCAACATTCTGACCAGCCGCTGTATGTAAGACATGTCGACCACAGTCCCTGTGTGACGTCACCTGTGGGGACAGTGGTTATCTGCCAGAATGGTAGTGCTACAGCTAGGATGTGGACAGAGATGGCAGCCAACGTCACACTTAGGGCGGCTATCACACAACATCTTCTGGGCTTCATGTTAACACGCTACTGTCTTATAACCATTAGTCTGGCCTATTAACTAGGATCCAGGCTACACCAATGTTTGGTAATAAATGTCATCAGAATTGTTGTTTCATTAATACATATTTTATCTAATACATACAAAAGTTAACGTAATACATGTGGTGTGTGCTTTACTGCAAATAAAGAGCTGTGTTATTCAGAAGAAGCTTCTGTTCAATACATGTTCCCCCAAAGAATGCTGTTCTGAAACTACTACATTGTAGCTGTTAAAACACAAGTAAGATACGCGTCATTGCTATAACACCGCATTATTCATACCCTGTGAGAAATTAAGCGGCAAAACCGGTCCCATCTTCTATAAATAATTCAGCTTGGTGATTAGGGTACAATGTTAACTGGAAAGAAAGTTGCATAAAGCTCATTAGTCCCAGCCTAATTATCCGGAATTACTACTTACCAATACCATGGTGACCAATGTCCAAATACCTTGGTGATCATTGTATGGTGAACAGTCTCTGAATACTATTGTGAACGTGGTGATCATTTTACGAAATTACCTTGATGGTCAGTGTTCGAATACTATAGTGACAATTGTCCGATAGTAATGGTTATTATTGTCCGAATACCTTGGTGATCATTGTCCAAATACCTTGGTGATCATTGCCCGAATACCTTGGTGATCATTGTCCAAATACCTTGGTGATCATTGTTCAAATACCTTGGTGATCATTGTCCCAATATCTTGGTGATCAGTGATCTTATACCTTGGTGATCATCGGCCGAATACAATGGTGATTATTTCCGAAAACCGTGGTGATCATTGTCCAAATACCTTGGTGATCATTGTTCCAATATCTTGGTGATCAGTGACCTTATACCTTGGTGATCATTGTCCGAATACCTTTGTGATCATTTCTTGGTGATCATTGTTCGAATACCTTGGGGATCATTGTCCGAATACCTTGGTGATCATTTCCGAATACCTTGGTGATCATTGTCCAAATACATTGGTGATCATTTCCGAATACCTTGGTGATCATTGCCCCAATACCTTGTTGATCATTGTCCGAATACCTTGGTGATAATTGCCCCAATAACCTTGGTGATCATTATCCAAATACCTTGGTGGTCATTTCCGAATACTTTGGTGATCACTGTCCAAATACCTTGGTGATCATTGTCCCAATATCTTGGTGATCAGTGACCTTATACCTTCGTGATAATCGGCGAATACAATGGTGATTATTTCCGAAAACCTTGGTGCTCATTGTCCAAATCCCTTGGTGATCATTGTTCCAATATCTTGGTGATCAGTGACCTTATACCTTCGTGATAATCGGCGAATACAATGGTGATTATTTCCGAAAACCTTGGTGATCATTGTCCAAATACCTTGGTGATCATTGTTCCAATATCTTGGTGATCAGTGACCTTATACCTTGGTGATCATCGGCGAATACAATGGTGATTGTTTCCGAATACCTTGGTAATCATTGCCCCAATACCTTGGTTATCATTGTCCGAATACCTTGGTGATAATTGTCCGAATACCTTGGTGATCATTGTCCAAATACATTGGTGATCATTGCCCCAATACCTTGGTGATCATTTCCGAATACCTTAGTGATCATTTCCGAATACCTTGGTGATCATTGCCCCAATACCTTGGTAATCATTGTCAAAATACCTTGGTGGTCATTTCCGAATACTTTGGTGATCATTGTCCGAATACCTTGATAACCATTGTCCGAATACCTTGGTGATCATTCCCCCAATACCTTGGTGATCATTGTCCGAATACCTTGGTGATCATTTCCGAATACCTTGGTAATCATTGCCCCAATATCTTGGTGATCATTGTCCGAATACATTGGTGATCATTGTCCGAATACCTTGGTGATGAGTGTCCAAATAAATTGGTGATCACTGTCCGAATATCTTGGTTATCATTGTCCGAATACCTTGGTGATCATTGTCCGAATATCTTGGTTATCATAGTCCAACGACCTTTGTGATCATTTCCGAATACCTTGGTAATCATTGTCCGAATACCTTGGTGATCGTTGTCCGAATACCTTGGTGATGAGTGTCCAAATACCTTGATGATGAGTGTCCGAATACCTTGGTGATGAGTGTCCGAATACCTTGGTGATGAGTGTCCAAATACCTTGGTGATGAGTGTCCAAATAAATTGGTGATCACTGTCCGAATATCTTGGTTATCATTGTCCGAATACCTTGGTGATCATTGTCCTAATACCTTGGTGATCATTGTCCGAATACCTTGGTGATCATTTCCGAATACCTTGGTAATCATTGTCCGAATACCTTGGTGATCATTGTCCGAATACCTTGGTGATCATTGCCCGAATACCTTGGTGATCGTTTCCGAATACCTTGGTAATCATTGCCCCAATATCTTGGTGATCATTGTCCGAATACCTTGGTGGTCACTTCCGAATACATTGGTGATCATTGTCCGAATACCTTGGTGATGAGTGTCCAAATACCTTGGTGATCATTGTCCGAATACCTTGGGGATCATTGTCCGAATACCTTGGTGATGGGTGTCCAAATACCTTGGTGATGAGTGTCCAAATACCTTGGTGATCACTGTCCGAATATCTTGGTTATCATTATCCAACTACCTTGGTGATCATTGTCCGAATACCTTGGTAAACTCCGAATACCTTGGTGATGAGTGTCCCAATACCTTGGTGATGAGTGTCCGAATACCTTGGTGATGAGTGTCCAAATACCTTGGTGATCACTGTCCGAATATCTTGGTTATCATTGTCCAACTACCTTGGTGATCATTGTCCGAATACCTTGGTGATCATTGTTCGAATACCTTGGTGATCATTGTCAAAATACTTTGGTAATCATTTCCGAATACCTTGGTAATCATTGTCCGAATACCTTGATGATCGTTGTCCGAATACCTTGGTGATGAGTGTCCAAATACCGTGGTGATGAGTGTCCAAATACCATGAAGATCATTGTCCGAATATTTTGGTTATCATAGTCCAAAGACCTTGGTGATCATTTCCGAATACCTTGGTAATCATTGTCCGAATACTTTGGTGATCATTGTCCAAATATCTTGGTGATCATTGTCCGAATACCTTGGTGATCATTGTCCGAATACCTTGGTGATCATTGTCCGAATACCTTGGTAAACATTGCCCCAATACCTTGGTAATCATTTTCCGAATACCTTGGTGATCATTGTCAAAATACTTTGGTAATCATTTCCGAATACCTTGGTAATAATTGTCCGAATACCTTGGTGATCGTTGTCCAAATACCTTGGTGATGAGTGTCCGAATACCTTGGTGATGAGTGTCCGAATACCTTGGTGATGAGTGTCCAAATACATTGGTGATCATTGTCCGAATATCTTGGTTATCATAGTCCAAAGACCTTGGTGATCATTTCCGAATACCTTGGTAATCATTGTCCGAATATCTTGGTGATCATTGTCCGAATACCTTGGTGATCATTGTCCGAATACCTTGTTGATCATTGTCCGAATACCTTGGTAATCATTGCCCCAATACCTTGATAATCATTGTCCGAATACCTTGGTGATCATTGTCAAAATACTTTGGTAATCATTGTCCGAATACCTTGGTGATCAGTGTTCTTAATAACGTGATGATCAGTGTCCTAATACCTTATTGATCATATACCTTGGTGATCAGTGGGCAAATGGGCGAATACCATGTTGATTAGTGCTCATGTCTGCTTTCCATCTTTTAATTTTGTCTCCTTTGTTGTCTCCTGACAATATCGTACACCATTGTTCTTACTCTCCCGTTATCGATTCCAAACCGGACTAGATTAATTAATTAAGCTATGAGTCTCCCTGAAATATATGGGTCATGCATGAGCAATGTTTATGCTTTCAACGATTCAACCTTCCCAGTGGATACATATAAACTAGAACAAGAATAACATTTAAATAAAAATAATATGTAGAAGTAGCTGTGATCGAAACCAAACATTGTGGAAAAAATGAATACGCAATTTGCTCGTGTATCATACATTGTCAATCGATGTTTGACTACGGAAAGCCAGTGATGATAACTAACGACCGACCTTGTCGTGGATAAGTACACTGTCGAAACCGACTTATAGCTAAATGTGGCTGTATTCTATTTTCTGGATTCATGTTTGGATGGAATACATTACATATCAAGTCACCAAAACAGTCGCACATATAGAAGAGTTGTATCAACCAATTGAGGGAACACATTGTTGTGAATAAAACTGGATACATGTATTTATCGAGACTTCACAATATTTCCTTTTCTAAGATTCTCATGAATTGTGCTACTTAAAACAATCTCGGGAAAGTCACTTTTTATTTCCTTATTGTTATATGTTTGCCTTACCAATCTGCTGGATACCATATATCAATAGTCAAAGGGATATAACTCATAACAATCCACTAAATAATCACAGAGGGATATAACTCATAACAATCCGCTAAATAATCACAAAGGGATATAACTCATAACAATCCGCTTAATAATAACAAAGGGATATAACTCATCACAATCAACTAAATAATAACAAAGAGATATAACTCATAACAATCCGCTAAATAATCACAAAGGGATATTACTCATAACAATCCGCTAAATAATCACAAAGGGATATACATGTAACTCATAACAATCCGCTTTATAATCACAAAGGGATATAACTCATCACAGTCAACTAAATAATAACAAAGAGATATAACTCATAACAATCCGCTTAATATTCACAAAGGGATATAACTCATAACAATCCGCGAAATAATCACAAAGGGATATTAAATCATAACAATCCGCTAAATAATCACAAAGGGATATAACTCATAACAATCCGCTAAAAAATCACAAAGGGATGAAACTCATAACAATCCGGGAAATAATCACAAAGGGATATAACTCATTACAATCCGCTAAATAATCACAAAGGGATGAAACTCATAACAATCCGGGAAATAATCACAAAGGGATATAACTCATTACAATCCGCTAAATAATCACAAAGGGATATACATGTAAAGTTAAGCAAAATAAGAATTTGTATCACAAAGGGATATAACTCATCACAGTCAACTAAATAATAACAAAGAGATATAACTCATAACAATCCGCTAAATAATCACAAAAGGGTTAACTCATAACAATCCGCTAAATAATCACAAAAGGGTTAACTAATAACAATCCGCTAAATAATCACAAGGATATTACTCATAACAATCCGCTAAATAATCACAAAAGGGTTAACTCATAACAATCCGCTAAATAATCTCAAAAGGGTTAACTCATAACAATCCGCTAAATAATCCCATAGGGATATAACTCATAACAATCCACTAAATAATCACAAAGGGATATAAATCATAACAATCCGCTAAATAATCACAAAAGGGTTAACTACTAACAATCCGCTAAATAATCACAAAGGGATGTAACTCATAACAAACCGTTAAATAATCACAAAGGGATATACATGTAACTTTTAACAATCCGCTAAATAATCACAAAGGGGTATAACTCATAACAATCCACGGAATAATCACAAAGGGATATAACTCATACCTAACAATCCACTAAATAATCACAGAGGGATATAACTCATAACAATCCGCTAAATAATCTCAAAAGGGTTAACTCATAACAATCCGCTAAATAATCTCAAAAGGGTTAACTCATAACAATCCGCTAAATAATCCCATAGGGATATAACTCATAACAATCCACTAAATAATCACAAAGGAATATAACTCATAACCATCCGCTAAATAATCACAAAGGGATATTACTCATAACAATCCGCTAAATAATCACAAAAGGGTTAACTAATAACAATCCGCTAAATAATCACAAAGGGAGGAAACTCAAAACAATCCGCAATCCACTAAAAAATCACAAAAGGATATAACTATAACTCATAACAATCCGCTAAATAATAACAAAGGGATATAACTCATAACAATCCGCGAAATAATCAAAAAGGGATATTAAATCATAACAATCCGCTAAACAATCACAAAGGGATATAACTCATAACAATCCGCTTAATAATAACAAAGGGATATAACACATAACAATCCGCTTAATAATCACAAAGGGATATTACACATAACAATCCACTAAAAAATCACAAAAAGATATAACTCATTACAATCCAAAGGGATATAACTCATAACAGTCCACTTAATAATCACAAAGGGATATAACTCATAACCATCCGCTTAATAATAACAAAGGGATATAACTCATAACAATCCGCTGAATCATCACAAAAGGATATAACTCATCACAATCCGCTAAATAATCACAAAGGGATGTAACTCATAACAAACCGCTAAATAATCACAAAGGGATATACATGTAACTTTTAACAATCCGCTAAATAATCACAAAGGGGTATAACTCATAACAATCCACGGAATAATCACAAAGGGATATAACTCATAACCATCCGCTTAATAATAACAAAGGGATATAACACATAACAATCCGCTTAATAATCACAAAGGGATATTACACATAACAATCCACTAAAAAATCACAAAAGGATATAACTATAACTCATAACAATCCGCTAAATAATCCCATAGGGATATAACTCATAACAATCCACTAAATAATCACAAAGGAATATAACTCATAACCATCCGCTAAATAATCACAAAGGGATATAGGGATATAACTCATAACAATCCGCTAAATAATCACAAAGGGATGAAACTCATAACAATCCGGTAAATAATCACAAAGGGATATAACTCATAACAATCCGGTAAATAATCACAAAGGGATATACATGTAACTCATAACAATCCGCTTAATAATCACAAAGGGATATAACACATAACAATCCGCTTAATAATCACAAAGGGATATAACTCATAACAATCCACTAAATAATCACAAAAGGATATAACTCATAACAGTCCACTAAATAATCACAAAGGGATATAACTCATAACAATCCGCTAAATAATCACAAAGGATTATAACTCATACTGTTTGGTTTACATAAATGATAAATGTATGCTATTCAAGTAAGAAAAATATCTATGATAAGCGACCTAAAGTAAAATATATACATTTTGTTTTGAATATTTTAATGAGTTTTTACAACAAACATGTATATATGATGTTATACCTCTCTCTCTCTCTTAGATAATTAAATGAAAATGTTTAACAGAATTCTATAGGGACAACTGCAAGTATCGTCAGGGTAACGAAATAGTTTACGTCGAGCCTCCTGATGATGCACATACAGGAGAAAATGTACCACAAGCCTTTATGAATGATACTCTATAAAAAGCATATAGTTACTAGTTAACAAGTAGGCAGATAATTTACCTATATTTTTATTACATTAAGGCTGTTCCCAATGAATAGCGCCTTCAGTAAAAAAGAACCCGCTGTAGGTGTACAAAACGTGATTATTACAATACATGTATCGTTAGGAAAAATCTAAAGAGTGGTAATCAGGATACCATTATAAAAGGGTGTGACATTGTTTATAAGATTTTCCGTCTTTAAAACACGACAAATTATACGTTTAACAACACAAAATTATTCCACATCGTTGCCACAAGATGTATTCATGAAAATCACAGTTAATCGTTTCCCTGTTATAAGTAAAACGTAAGTGGTCGGTATGTCTAATTATTTTATTTCAACTTTCCTTTCTAGTTTACAAAGTACACGAAATGAACTGAACACAACCGCCGATACCTATATCAGTTGTCTCCTAGCATAGGTGAAAAATGCATCTAGATGCAATATAAGATGGCAAGAATATTTTCTATGAGCGGTGTAAGGGAGGTCACTCCAGAAGTGAGTGTAGAATTACTTTTTTGTCTTCTCTTGTTCTGATGATTGTGTCTCGGGAACCTGTGTACAGAGGCGTGAAAAGGGGGATTATTTACAGTGCTTCGGTTAGGGGTTGTTTTGTTTTTTGTTTGCAGGTTATAAGATAAAAGGTAAAAGCTGGCATATGTACTAGAGTATGATAGGGCTTCAAGGGCTACATATTTACTAGAGTATGATAGTGATTCAAGGGCTACATGTGTACTAGAGTATGATGGAGCTTCAAGGGCTACATATCTACTAGAGTATGATAGGGCTTCAAGGGCTACGTATGTACTAGAGTATGATAGGGCTTCAAGGGCTACATATGTACTAGAGTATGATGGAGCTTCAAGGGCTACATATGTATTAGAGTATGATAGGGCTTCAAGGGCTACATATGGTATGTACTAGAGTATAATAAGGCTTCAAGGGCTACATAGGGTATTACTAGAGTATGATAGGGCTGCAAGGGCTACTTGGGGTATGTACTAGAGTATGATAGGGCTTCAAGGGCTACATAAGGTATGTACTAGAGTATGATAGGGCTTCAAGGGCTATTTAGGGTATGTACTAGAGTATGATAGGGCTTCATGGGCTACTTAGGTAATGTACTAGAGTATGATAGGGCTTCAAGGGCTACTTAGGGTATATACTAGAGTATGATAGGGCTTCATGATCTACTTAGGGTATGTACTAGAGTAAGGTAGGGCTGCAAGGGCTACTTAGGATATGTACTAGAGTATGATAGGGCTTCAAGGGCTTCATATGTACTAGAGTATGATTGGGCTTCAAGGGCTACTTAGGGTATGTACTAGAGTTTGATAGGGCTTCAATGGCTACTTAGAGTATGTACTAGAGTATGATAGGGCTTCAAGGGTTACATAGGGTATGTACTAGAGTATGATAGGGCTTCATGGGCTACATAGGGTATGTACTAGAGTATGATAGGGCTTCAAGGGCTACTTAGGGTATGTGCGCCTTAAAGTCCTAGAGTATTGTGCATTATACTGATGCTATGGGAAGGAGATTTCATGGTGTTATTGTGTGTGGGAAAAATGAATATTTGTAGATGTCCTTTGTAGCAGATATATGTTTGTTTGCGTATGTGTGTACATGTCTGATTCAAGGGTCTACGAGTGTGAGTATAGATGTTGGGTTTATTGCTACGAGTTGGTGTACTATTTTGTAAAAAAAACTAAATCTGTATTGTTCCTCTAACAACGAACACATACCATCACCTCACATAAAATATTTGGTGAGGATTTTAAGATTCACACTGTGACATACTTTCAGATCAAACTGGTGTTAATGAGCACTTCATAATCTCTAGTAACACATGAGGTGGTAAACATAACTTCTTACGTAAAGAAACACGTCAGCTACCCTGGCAGTGTAGACAAAACATAGCACCACTACCTGTTAATGAATGTATTTTTCACAGTGGCTGTATATGACAGAATACAAATAGTGTACTGCAAGTAAAAAGGATGACTCGTTTTCTGTTCAAAACTACACTAATAGATGTATATGGTAGAGGCTGATGAGCAAATTCCGTATTGAAAACTTCCTTTATGACTACGTACTAGATATTACTAGAACTTATATTTCAAGGAATGGAGGGACTGATTGTCAGTAAATAATAGCTTGCGACATTATGCTAGCATTCATGAGTATGCAGGGTTACATCCATTATTACCTCTTGGTTTAAAATACCCAGCTTTTGTCTGAAAATTTCTTGAACTGATAGAGCTGTCTTTTACATACGAGAGCAATATTGTTAAATGTAAATTATGTGAAAAACTAACAAATAATATTGGCATCCACTTTGTAATAAAATGCCCAAGTCTTTTGTCAAAGTAGGGACAGATTATTTGACCGTATGGTAGATATACTCGAGGTGACAGATTATATGACCGTATGGTAAATATACTCGAGGTGACAGATTACGTGCGGTTCTCATATATGGAGGACGATCAACAGTTCTGTGTTATTTTCGGTAATAGAAACTTACTACGGCTTAATGATGATCACTGGGAGCTTTATATGATTGGCATACTTCCTAGACGCTGATAGACGGAAATGATGGAGATAAAATTCATGTCACAATGGAAGACCATTTGTTTTTCTTTCACAGGAATTTATTATATTGGTGAACATCCCTTTCTGGTCAAATTGTTTGGTTATATCTTTCTATTTTTTAGGAAAATTATCGAGATGTAAGTGTTAAAGGAAACTAACTACTAAAATACTAGTATCTCCTAGGTTAAACATTATATTTGCATTTGTATGAATAGGTCATTTAAATGTGAATCATGTTTTTCACTTGGGTACATTGGGGAGTCATTATTCAACAGTTTATACGTCAAAATAGGCTTATTGCAACTCCTAAAAGAAAAACGTCTCTAATCTAAACTGCTAGTGTAGTTTTGAATGTGATGTACTTCTAAGTGGCAACTTTTACACGTGCTACAAGGTTAGGCAGTTGTCTCTTGTACTTCGTATCACACATCGTCAAATCTAGCACCAATAGTTGCGATCACTTGCAGATAAACAGGTCCCGTACGATTATTGACGTTTAGTCCCGGTAAAGAATGACATCCATTCCAGGAGTTGCCTCCATCGGACAATCCCTAGCCAGTAACAGTGGCTGTAGATGAGGAACTGTTGCCAAGGCACCATTCCAAAACTGACCAGCTAGATGGAGAAAGGAAAACGCAAAATCGTAATGAAATGTTTGTTCGATGTATTCACATTGTAACTTATGCTCGTTGGAAAGAATTATAAGTATATTACATCATTAACACGGTACATGGTATGTTTTTACTAGTATCAGTCATTAAGACTATTTATATCTACCATTAAGTAGTATCAGTCATTAAGACTATTTATATCTACCATTAAGTAGTATCAGTCATTAAGACTATTTATATCTACCATTAAGTAGTATCAGTCATTAAGACTATTTATATCTACCATTAAGTAGTATCAGTCATTAAGACTATTTATATCTACCATTAAGTAGTATCAGTCATTAAGACTATTTATATCTACCATTAAGTAGTATCAGTCATTAAGACTATTTATATCTACCATTAAGTAGTATCAGTCATTAAGACTATTTATATCTACCATTAAGTAGTATCAGTCATTAAGACTATTTATATCTACCATTAAGTAGTATCAGTCATTAAGACTATTTATATCTACCATTAAGTAGTATCAGTCATTAAGACTATTTATATCTACCATTAAGTAGTATTAGTCATTAAGACTATTTATATCTACCATTAAGTAGTATCGGTCATCAAGACTTTTTATATCTACCATTAATTAGTATCAGTCATTAAGACTATTTATATCTACCATTAAGTAGATGATAACGTTCGCAACATCAATTATGAGACACCATGTTTGACTTTATTTTCTTGATCACAATGATTCTCTCTCCTCTAGTATCATTTAATGTCACCTGACTGAACGTTTGATGACATCAGTGCTGTCTTCCTGTCCCGTTACGGTGACGTCATTAAAATCTATAATATCTATATTGATGTTGAGAGAAATATATTAACAAGTGTTTGAATAGCGCATTGTCCTTCGTTTGTGTTTATAACACTTCGCATTAGTTTTGGAAATAAAACTAAATCGCACACATTCTTAAACATGAATCATTTTGACATATGTGCATGCATGTTCTTTAAACAATTACTTACATTATTATGATACGATTTTCTATGTGACGTTTCGATGACTAGTACGATATGTACACTGTCACCTTCATCAGACAAATGACCAGTGAAGCGTATGCACACAAAGGTGTCGATTTTGGCTACGCTATAAACGTATGTACAATAGTTGTTATATATATACCGAAATGATTCGATTCAGCTACTCTTCGATTCCTAAATCGAGACGAGAGGGCTCAAAGACTATCGCACGTCGAGTCATTTCGGTATATATATAACAACTATTGTACATATACAGCGTAGCCGAAATCGACATCAATTTTGTGGACAACTCGTACACATTTTCCACCATTGTGTGCATACGCTTCACTGGTCATTTTTCTGATGAAGGTGACAGTGTACATATCGTACTAGTAATCGGAACGTCACATAGAAAATTATATTGATTGTGTAAAAAGAACTTTTCATAATCCATACTTACCAACCTGAAGAAAATGTTTAGAAATAACTTACATTGTAGAATCGTCATCAAAGGTTTGCCCGTTGGAAGCGTTGCTACAGTTACACACATGAACCCGTCCATGTTGTTCATTAATTCGACTGCAGTTCTGAGGGGGAAAAAATATTAGAACTCTGCCATTTGAAAAAAAAAAAAGATTTAACCTATTCTTATTATTGTCCGGCAAAAATGTTAACTGATCGCTTAGTCCGTTATCAAAGAAGCCCTGTCGTAAACATGTAAAGTCCTTGGGATGGTTAATTATAGAAGAAATGACAAATATAAAATATAACATATAATCATATACACATTATAGGTTGTAGTGACACGATGGAGTGTCGTACTACCATGTACGCGTTCTGAGTTATACTCCGTTGAGATGGTATAGTTAAGTCTCCTTAAATATTTCTTTGGTCATCCGAAACACTGAAATATCTCAGGAAAACAGAACAAAATGCTAAAAACAAGTTCAAATGGAGCAAAACTTAATACAAAATGTCAATTTTCCCAAAATAGGGACACTAATACCAAATGAAAAACATCGTCCGGAGCCCCACAAACTAAACGTTGGTGTTCCAGCGGTACATGCCAATTTGTTGCTTCCTTAATACATATATAGTTCCACATTATTTTATATTGAAATGATACGTTTTGCTTTCCAAAAATGATTTTCCCTGAGAGATCAGTGAAGCTTCTTTGGGCTGCTTAAGAACATCAGATTTGTTTAACACTGAGCATGTACATGACGTATGCTTACCTTAACAGGTACGCGCTGTGGTCTCGACACTCACACACGAGAGACAGAAAGAAACCTCCAGCAAAGACAATATCCAGTGAATTCTTCTTTATCTCCGTGTGATCGGCTCCTGATAGAGTGGAGTTCCATGTTCCCCTGTATGCTTCAGAAAAGCTACATAAACCAGCTACAAACAGCCCAGTAGCATACAGATTAAATGTATCAAAAGACATAATCATACACCACAATGTCAACAGACAGGGACAAAGCCTGAAATCAAAGTCGACACGAACAGCTTCATTAGGAACCGAGGACCCATGTAAATACGAAAGACATCAGGTGTCAACTCAAATTCGCAGTGTCGGAAGATGTACATTGTATATATATATATATATATATCTGTTCACATTAATAAAATTAATAAAACAACATTATATTTGAATAAGTTGGAACACTTAGATTTACATGGCGGGTGCAGTCGATGAAGTAAAAGACGTTTACCCTTCCGGAACACCTGGCCATATTCTCCTTGAAGTTTTTCAATGATCTCGTTGTTAATGTTTCCTTTACTAATGTTTTGCCTAGTTTAATCCATTTCAAGATCAAATTATGTTTTTTAACACTTCGGTACATTATTCTTCTCATTAATAGAGCTAGACATTTCTAGCAGTAGTCTGATTATAATGTTACGTAGTATTGATTAAAAGAAAATATGTTTGATTTTATACATATTTGTATAAACGAGCAGGTAACCCTAAAGCCATACTCACGTCGTTTACGCTTTATGTATGCAGTTCTAATGTACGACGGTTTCGTCTGACGGCAAACGTCGTCGATCGTCATGGTAACATCGGTAGCAATCGTCTGTGGGTCCATGATACTACCGTTCATGGGAACAGCTAGAAGGGGAAATATAATCATGTGAATACTTGGATTTTGATTTTTTCATCAAGCTGATAGGTCATGAAAGTGTATGCATTAATTGTAACCAAAATCGTGGTTCACATTAATGCGAGTTTTCATGATTACCAAACTACCATCTGTACAGTGAGTATGCAGAATCCGTATAGGAGGTATTACATTGGTGAACCGTTCGGCCTATGTTATGGAATTATACAATCTTCGGGATATATTAGTCATCCTTAGCTATCAGTCATAGTTAACTCCACATTTATCAGCTCTGCAGTAGATCTGTTTTGATACATGGACTATCCAAAGCATTTCAAAAAGGAATCGTTATCACTTTGTTTACAGGCGGGAAGAAAGACCGTCTTGACATGAATAATTACAGGGACATTACGTTGACACCAGTATTACAAAAACTATTTGAAAAAATCATGTATCAGCGAATATCAAAACATTGTTCAAAAATTGGATTTCCACACAAGTTGCAACAGGGATTTCGACCACAATGTGGCAGCATTACAGCCGCATTTACCGTAAAAGAATCAATTTGTCACGATCTGGAGCGCAATTCAAACGTCTTTGCAGCGTTTCTTGACAACGCAAAAGCCTTTAATAGTGTTTGGATACAGGGGTTGCTATTGAAGGTGTGTCGGCTAAGCATCAACGGTAAATTCTGGCGGATTCTTCATAACTCGTTTGTTGATGTGACGGCATGTGTTCTTTATGATGGGGAAACGAGCGATGCGTACCCTATAGGGCAAGGGGTCAAGGGGGGACTCTCTCTGCTTGGCTCTTCCTTAAATATGATTGATGATTTGACGGTTAGGCTGGAAGAAGCAGGTCTTGGACTAGATGTCCACAACCTCCATATTCGGTGTGTTTTCCTAGCAGATGAAACTTTACTTTTGGCTGCGTCGATCAGAAATCTACAGATGAAGTTAGACATTGTCCACACATATGCAAAGCTATGAAGACTTAACTATAATTGTTCAAAATCTTCATTAATGCAATTTACAAATCGGAAACGACCGCAAAGTGAATTAAAGGCTTCGTGTTCTTTAGGAAATACACCGATTACATGGACAACATCAAAAATGTACGCTGGAATAACATTATGATATAACCTTAAACCCGATATGCACATCGCTAGTTCTTGTGGAAAAGGACGTAGAACCGTTAACAGCCTTATCAGTGTTGGCATACACCAGAACGGAATGAATCCATTAACAAGTGTACGCATTATCAAATCGGTTGTCCTCCCAGCTATATTGTATGGATGTGAATTATGGGCAGATCCAACCAAGTCATCCAAACGCGAGCTGGAGCGAACGCAAAGGTACGCAGCTAGGAGATGTCAGGGTTTTAAAAAACATCATCATCAGCAATAACAACAAGGGCTCTTGGACTACCGGATGTTTGGTGTGAAGTCGAAAAACGCAAATTATTCTTTTGGAATAAGTTATGCAATGCCAGTACTGACTTCGTTTGGAAAAGCCTATTTCTTATCCGAGTATGCAACTTTGTATTTGGAAAGTACCTTTTCTGTAGTGCCAGTTTTATTAAGGATATATCAGGCACAATGTTAAAATTTGGAATACACTCGTTCTTTCTTGAATTCGTTCTTTCATCTTTAACATGCAGTTCAAGACAATGGAAGCTCTTTGTCAAAAACGTTACTGAACAGTTTCATTTCAATCAATGGTGTTGTGAATGTGAACACAATGTGCTACTAAGTCATTATAAGTGCATACATCCGTATATGGGCCCCAACCCTCTGTGGGAATTAAGCTTGAAATATCCAAAACTGACACGGACACTTGCGGAATTAGTAAAGCTCTCATATCGGACATGGGCTGATTGTGTAATTTGTAAATTGTGCCGTAAAGCAACAGACAAGATAGCAAAGCACTTCCTTATACAATGTCCATCTTTATTCAGCAGTAGGGATAAGCTTTTAGAGCATGTTGTAAATACGCTAAAGGTTATTGATTATGTTAAATTTGATTTGTTGGAAGAAGACGATCAGTACCTGTTTCTCTTAGGTAGTAGAATGGTGATGGAAATAGATGATGATGAATGGGAGAACTGCATCATCTGAGTTGCACGCTGTGTAGAGCACATGCTTTCTGAAGTCAACAGTTTTCCCGAGAAGTGAATCGAAATTTCTGAGAGGTCAGTTGTACTGACCAATAAAGTATGTAAATAATCTGCAGTGTTGATAACATAACAATATGACATTAATATACCATGTTTTCTATAATTGTACGAGTAAATTATTGTAACAGTTCACTCATGTAAGACATGTAAATTCGATATGGAGGAAATAAAGAATATGTCTGTCTGTCTGTCATGATTACCAAACTACCATCTGTACAGTGAGTATGCAGAATCCGTATAGGAGGTATTACATTGGTGAACCGTTCGGCCTATGCTATGGGATTATACAATCTTCAGGATATATTAGTCATCCTTGGCTATCAGTCATAGTTTACTCCACATTTATCAGCTCTGCAGTAGATCTGTTTTGATACATGTCACAACAAGAAAAATATGCAGATTCATTTTCATTTTTCAAATGGCCTAATATAAAATTATCACATATTTCAATTATTGTACAGGCTAATGACGTAAAGTGTAATAAACAAAGCTGTTGTTGCCTTTATTTGTTTGTTTGAACGTCCTTAAAACAGGCAAGGCTATAAACTATAAATCTATATATTCTATATATCTATAAACTATAAATCTATATATTCTATATATCTATAAACTATAAATCTATATCTATAAACTATAAATCGATATATTTTATATATTTATAAACTATTAATCGATATATTCTATATATTTATAAACTATAAATCTATATAATCTAGATATTTATAAACTATCAATCTATATATTCCCTATACCTATAAACTATACAGATGTATTTGCGTGCGGATATTTTTGCGATGATTTTCTTAATGCGAAAAACGTCAACATTTCCTCACTTCGATAATATTAACACTACTTCTACCAATAACTCTATTACTACTCCACAACAACAAATATTACTACCATTACTATAGTACTCACGGTTAAGTCTGTCTATAGTTACACCGGCATCGGCCATTTCTCCAAACAGGAGACAGATAACACCACACTGACCTTTCGTGTCTCTGGAACAGCAAGAATTCCATAACAGGGCGTCATTAATTGTATGTCGCTGAACAATTGTTCTTTTACTAGACCAAAACACCCAAACAAACTCACGTTTTAAAGCAGTGTGGATTCTGTGACTGATGTTCATCACAGTACAGTGTATGTAAACTTACGTCGTTGTCTTTAGGAGAAGTATATTTCCTTTCTTTTGTACACAGTTAAATGTTTGTCGATCTTGTCCTTCTATGACAGAGGTGACCTGTGTCCTCCCCAGTTTGAGGACAACCTCTGAACTGACCACATCCCAGCTGCCTCGGTAATAGGGGGCAATTACGCATGGTCCTGTTACAGGGAATACTTATACATTAGGTAAAGATAATAATAATAAGCATACACAGAAAACGTTTTATAACTCTGAATCGTCTTAATGGTAAACTTATATACATTACGCAATCACGTTGTTGGTAAAGTTAGTTTACATTGAACGAGTGTTACATAAACATCTGTTACTCGTAATTACCTGTCAGTTTAAATTTTGATTTTCAATGAATATATAAAGTTATTAATATTTTACCGTAAGCACAGATCACGATGTTTGATCCAAGTAGAAGTAAACCTTCTAAAGCCAGGAGTTGTTTCATCGCTTATCTAAACAGACAAGAAAACATTTTGAGAATTAACATATCAGGAGTATGTCCATACCAATAGGAAATGACGAGACATCAACACAAATTCTGAGGAGAAAAACATCTGAAGGTTATCCTGGACGACGCGCGGCACCAGTCATTGTGTCTGACGTCCAATGTAGCATTGAGTTACATTATATGTGGGTCCCCAACGACACAGTAAAAAACTATTTAACCATAGTAGACAGGGATTTACATGGATTATTCAGCATAGCATACGGCCTAACTAGTAGAAAACATAAGTGCTGAGTTGTTTCCTGGTAGACAGAAAGAATTTACCAAAATAAATGGAGCAATGAGAACGGAACCAACGCGATTTGACATGTAAAATGGATAACTCTACATAAACGATAATTACGTATCACTACATACATGTCTAACTTACGTACATGTAGCTGTGTCTATGGCAGACCAAGTCTTCTAACTTACGTAGCTGTGTCTTAGGCGGACCAAGTCTTCCAACTTACGTAGCTGTGTCTTAGGCGGACCAAGTCTTCTAACTTACGTAGCTGTGTCAATGGCAGACCAAGTCTTCTAACTTACGTAGATGTGTCTATGGCAGACCAAGTCTTCTAACTTACGTAGCTGTGTCAATGGCAGACCAAGTCTTCTAACTTACGTAGATGTGTCTTAGGTGGACCAAGTCGTACTTACGTAGCTGTGTCTATGGCGGACTAAGTCTTCTAACTTACGTAGATGTGTCTTAGGCGGACCAAGTCTAACTTACAATGTACGTAGCTGTGTCTATGGCGGACTAAGTCTTCTAACTTACGTAGCTGTGTCTATGGCGGACTAAGTCTTCTAACTTACGTAGCTGTGTCTTAGGCGGACCAAGTCTTCCAACCTACGTAGCTGTGTCTATGGCGGACCAAGTCTTCTAACTTACGTAGATGTGTCTATGGCGGACCAAGTCTTCTAACTTACGTAGCTGTGTCTTAGGCAGACAACGTTTTTGACTACGTAGACACGTTATAAACACTTTCTGTTGATTCATATTGATCTTGTTACATACTTGAAATGTCATTTCTGTGGGTTGATTTATATGTGATAGTATCCTGGAGCTGTAAATGTAGACAAGGTTGTCTGATGTCAATTAACTCTCGGTAACAGCCGATGTACCTAACTTAATCAATGAGAGCTTAAAATATCAGTGCTATAATTATAGTAGACATACATTTGTAAAAATAATCAGGGCAATTCGTCCCGAGATATAGATGGAACAGATGGTGTTATTTATGTTTGTGAACTTTGATCCTAAAATATATATTTCATAGATAACGTCTGAAATTATTGGACAGCCGTCAACTCGGTGAAATTAATATAAATACTTGCAATACGATTACCGTAATGATTATTTAATAGTTTTTACCACAATTTCCTTTTATTATCAACCCCCAAGTCATCCATTAAAAGGGTGATCACACTGATTGGTTGAAATCGTAGACTTCGGAATGTGGCGATTTGAACTTCCACTGAGGATATTCAAACGCGATTTTGTACAAGACCATATTAGATGCGTACATTTTATAAGCGTGTGGTAAAATAATGTTATGCCATATCAAGGAGTGTTAACTAAAGTCTTTGTCACGCCAAAGTTTTAATATTACATTATTTGACAAAAATGAATTTGAAATAAAAGGAAACTGCATAATGAATTTGAATTTATCCTCGACATAACGAGTATGAAGCACGTTTTTTTTCTAACACTTTCTATATAAATGCTAAGTGAAGTCAAACGAATACATGAATTATTTTCCCATACAATTGGTCAGCAGGTTTTCTCATGTAAAATTACAAACTAATGAGAACATTTACAAAGATTTTCTAGATGCGACAACATCTGTTGTATTCAATAAAACTCCGTATGTTATCAGCATATACCTGATCTTACGTTCAGATCTAGAGTTGCCGTTCAATAGAAATCCTAGCTACTCAATTCTGATTGTATATTTACAATTCATTCAAAGTATTAAAAATTAAACTTTATTTAATTTACAACAATTGCGAACCAAGTTCTATCAACTTATATAAATCACTGTTGTTAACCCGGATGGTAGCGCTAATGGAGACGTATGTGAGAGGAAACAGGAGTACCGGAGGAAAACCCAAGTGGTCAGACAGGTGACCCTATACCTTTTCACGTCAAATCAGATAATTAAACCCCGACTGTTTTGGTGAAAGCCGAGTGTGTTATACACTGCACCACACGACCACCCACAGTTCAATTATCATAATTTTTAAATTATTAACAAGCATAACCTGATAAGTATTCATAATAGCATTTAAATAGCAATTATCAGGAAGTATACGATCATTCGCACTGACCTATATGATAGAATTAGAAATAGTGATTATCAGGAAATATATGATCATTTTCACTTACCTTTATGATAGAATTAGATATAGCAATTATCAGGAAATATATGATCATTTGCACTTACCTTTATGATAGAATTAGAAATAGTAATTATCAGGAAATATATGATCATTTGCACTTACCTATATGATAGAATTAGAAATAATAATTATCAGGAAGTATATGATCATTTGCACATACCTTTATGTTAGAATTAGAAATAGTAATTATCAGGAAATATATGATCATTTTTCACTTACCTTTATGATAGAATTAGATATAGCAATTATCAGGAAATATATGATCATTTGGACTTACCTATATGATAGAATTAGAAATAATAATTATCAGGAAGTATATGATCATTTGCACTTACCTTTAGGATAGAATTAGAAATAGTAATTATTAGGAAATATATGATTTTTGCACTTACCTATATGATAGAATTAGAAATAGTAATTATCAGGAAGTATATGATCATTTGCACTTACCTTTATGTTAGAATTAGAAATAGTAATTATCAGGAAGTATATGATCATTTGCACTTACATATATGATAGGATTAGAAATAGTAATTATCAGGAAGTAAATGATCATTTGCACCTACCTTTATGTTAGAATTAGAAATAGTAATTATCAGGAAGTATATGATCATTTGCACTTACCTTTAGGATAGAGTTAGAAATAGTAATTATCAGGAAATATATGATCATTTGCACTTACATATATGATAGAATTAGAAATAGTAATTATCAGGAAGTAAATGATCATTTGCACTTACCTTTATGTTAGAATTAGAAATAGTAATTATCAGGAAATATATGATCATTTGCACTTACCTATATGATAGAATTAGAAACAGTAATTATCAGGAAATATATGATCATTTGCACTTACATATATGATAGAATTAGAAATAGAAATTATCAGGAAATATATGATCATTTTCACTTACCTTTATGATAGAATTAGATATAGCAATTATCAGGAAGTATATGATCATTTGCACTTACCTTTATGATAGAATTAGAAATAGTAATTATTAGGAAATATATGATTTTTGCACTTACCTATACGATAGAATTAGAAATAGTAATTATCAGGAAGTATATGATCATTTGCACTTACCTATATGATAGAATTAGAAATAGTAATAAGCTTTCATGTATTTCAATAACGATGAATTCGGGACATATAGCGTTTACAGGGACATGGTTAGCCATTCATAAGTATCTAGTATTATTGTCTCAACTGTCTCATTGTGTTACTTAGATGCAGTATTTTGATATCGTTTTACAATGTGTTTGCCAACACCTGAAGTCTTTTTTCTCAGAAACATACCTTCTAAACTGCTATGTACATGTAGCTGCAGGAAGACACAGCATCCCATTAGCCCTACTCTTCTACTAATTTAAATGTATAAAACTGATCTTTACGTTTCGAAATCCAAATGACTGTTACTTAATTTATTTGATGACACAATAGCCCCCTCCTCACCCCCCCCCCCCCCCCCCCCCCCGGGCTTTTTGGTACTTGTTACTGGGTTTTATTAAAAAAAAATCGTAAGAATTTAACAGCATATCCAAATAGTTGAAATCTTTGACAATTCTTCGTTAAAGCCAACCATTTTACATCCTCTCGTGCATGTCCACTTTTTAAAAAATCTTATCAACATACATGCACGTGTGTGTGTGTGCTAGTTTACATCTAAAATAGATAACAGAGCACGAGGTGATTCTCCAACCAAAACACTGTTACAGTAAACAAGATTGCCAGATCTATATCAACCGGCAGGCAGTATTTATTTTACAAAATTCGTTTCTCAATCATTGACAATCTATGAAATTAGCAGAATAACTTCTAATTGAGATAGAGCGATTTTTTTGTGTGTATTATTTGGAAAGTAATCAGAATTAATACCATTGTGCTTAACTCGTGATTAATTACAGAGGTTAATAGCCTAGATACAACTGTATGCCTCCGTATTTACCAGTGCCATTTCTAGTTAATAGCCTAGATACAACTGTATGCCTCCGTATTTACCAGTGTCATTTCTAGTTAACAGCCTAGATACAACTGTATGCCTCCGTATTTACCAGTGCCATTTCTAGTTAATAGCCTAGATACAACTGTATGCCTCCGTATTTACCAGTGTCATTTCTAGTTAACAGCCTAGATACAACTGTATGCCTCCGTATTTACCAGTGCCATTTCTAGTTAATAGCCTAGATACAACTGTATGCCTCCGTATTTACCAGTGCCATTTCTAGTTAATAGCCTAGATACAACTGTATGCCTCCGTATTTACCAGTGCCATTTCTAGTTAATAGCCTAGATACAACTGTATGCCTCCGTATTTACCAGTGCCATTTCTAGTTAATAGCCTAGATACAACTGTATGCCTCCGTATTTACCAGTGCCATTTCTAGTTAATAGCCTAGATACAACTGTATGCCTCCGTATTTACCAGTGCCATTTCTAGTTAATAGCCTAGATACAACTGTATGCCTCCGTATTTACCAGTGCCATTTCTAGTTAATAGCCTAGATACAACTGTATGCCTCCGTATTTACCAGTGCCATTTCTAGTTAATAGCCTAGATACAACTGTATGCCTCCGTATTTACCAGTGCCATTTCTAGTTAATAGCCTAGATACAACTGTATGCCTCCGTATTTACCAGTGCCATTTCTAGTTAATAGCCTAGATACAACTGTATGCCTCCGTATTTACCAGTGCCATTTCTAGTTAATAGCCTAGATACAACTGTATGCCTCCGTATTTACCAGTGCCATTTCTAGTTAATAGCCTAGATACAACTGTATGCCTCCGTATTTACCAGTGCCATTTCTAGTTAATAGCCTAGATACAACTGTATGCCTCCGTATTTACCAGTGCCATTTCTAGTTAATAGCCTAGATACAACTGTATGCCTCCGTATTTACCAGTGCCATTTCTAGTTAATAGCCTAGATACAACTGTATGCCTCCGTATTTACCAGTGCCATTTCTAGTTAATAGCCTAGATACAACTGTATGCCTCCGTATTTACCAGTGCCATTTCTAGTTAATAGCCTAGATACAACTGTATGCCTCCGTATTTACCAGTGCCATTTCTAGTTAATAGCCTAGATACAACTGTATGCCTCCGTATTTACCAGTGCCATTTCTAGTTAATAGCCTAGATACAACTGTATGCCTCCGTATTTACCAGTGCCATTTCTAGTTAATAGCCTAGATACAACTGTATGCCTCCGTATTTACCAGTGCCATTTCTAGTTAATAGCCTAGATACAACTGTATGCCTCCGTATTTACCAGTGCCATTTCTAGTTAATAGCCTAGATACAACTGTATGCCTCCGTATTTACCAGTGCCATTTCTAGTTAATAGCCTAGATACAACTGTATGCCTCCGTATTTACCAGTGCCATTTCTAGTTAATAGCCTAGATACAACTGTATGCCTCCGTATTTACCAGTGCCATTTCTAGTTAATAGCCTAGATACAACTGTATGCCTCCGTATTTACCAGTGCCATTTCTAGTTAATAGCCTAGATACAACTGTATGCCTCCGTATTTACCAGTGCCATTTCTAGTTAATAGCCTAGATACAACTGTATGCCTCCGTATTTACCAGTGCCATTTCTAGTTAATAGCCTAGATACAACTGTATGCCTCCGTATTTACCAGTGCCATTTCTAGTTAATAGCCTAGATACAACTGTATGCCTCCGTATTTACCAGTGCCATTTCTAGTTAATAGCCTAGATACAACTGTATGCCTCCGTATTTACCAGTGCCATTTCTAGTTAATAGCCTAGATACAACTGTATGCCTCCGTATTTACCAGTGCCATTTCTAGTTAATAGCCTAGATACAACTGTATGCCTCCGTATTTACCAGTGCCATTTCTAGTTAATAGCCTAGATACAACTGTATGCCTCCGTATTTACCAGTGCCATTTCTAGTTAATAGCCTAGATACAACTGTATGCCTCCGTATTTACCAGTGCCATTTCTAGTTAATAGCCTAGATACAACTGTATGCCTCCGTATTTACCAGTGCCATTTCTAGTTAATAGCCTAGATACAACTGTATGCCTCCGTATTTACCAGTGCCATTTCTAGTTAATAGCCTAGATACAACTGTATGCCTCCGTATTTACCAGTGCCATTTCTAGTTAATAGCCTAGATACAACTGTATGCCTCCGTATTTACCAGTGCCATTTCTAGTTAATAGCCTAGATACAACTGTATGCCTCCGTATTTACCAGTGCCATTTCTAGTTAATAGCCTAGATACAACTGTATGCCTCCGTATTTACCAGTGCCATTTCTAGTTAATAGCCTAGATACAACTGTATGCCTCCGTATTTACCAGTGCCATTTCTAGTTAACAGCCTAGATACAACTGTATGCCTCCGTATTTACCAGTGCCATTTCTAGTTAACAGCCTAGATACAACTGTATATTTCCGTATTTACCAGTGCCATTTCTAGTTAATAGCCTAGATACAACCGTATGCCTCCGTATTTACCAGTGCCATTTCTAGTTAATAGCCTAGAAACAACTGTATGCCTCCGTATTTACCAGTGCCATTTCTAGTTAATAGCCCAGATACAACCGTATGCCATTTCTATGTACACTTTGACGACATTCATACAGCGACATGATAAAATTAAATTAAAAAAAATATATATACGAATAAATAATGAATAAATAAATAACACTGTTTTCAAACATTCTTTTGTATTGTTTTGTAACTCAATGAAGTACCCTTTTTCACAATTTTCAAAACTTTAAATGGCATACAGCGTGATCAGCATTTATAATCATACGATCAAAGAGTGAAACACAATGGTGAATAATCAAAGTATGGTAAACATATGAAATATATTCTTAATCTAAGAGTATGTTTTATTAGAATAACAATGTAGTACTTGTACATGTTAATATGATACAGGTGAGGTCGATACCCCCCAAACTCACATAACTTCATAGAAGGTGCATACTACAGACCACCATCAGATAAAGGACATTCACTCACAGAACTCGAAATATCCCTGAACAGAATAGGAACACAGAACAACACAATAACATTTATTAGCGGAGACTTCAACCTCCCACACATAGATTGGTCAAACAACACCACAACACCAGGCAAACCAGACATCATCGACGACAACTCCCTCCCCCAAACCATAGACAAACCCACAAGAGGAGAACACATCCTTGACCTACTACTCACAAATCGTACATCCATCATCAATAAACAAGAAATAGTCCCACCGATAGGCAAGGCAGATCACGACATTATATATACAGAAGCAGACATTAGACTACAAAAAACACGCAAACCACCTAGGAACATTAACCTATTTAACAAAGCAAACTGGGACAACATCAGAAAAGACCTGACTTATCTAAATAATAACTTTCAGGACCTAGACCATCAAAACACAGAAGACCTTTGGGTAAGTTTCAAAACAACACTCCACACATCTACAGAAAAAAAAAACCCATTCCAATAAAATCACTAACATACAAACACAGACTACCCAGGATGAACAACTCACAATTTGGCGCCTCCCAAACCAGTCTAAACGCCTCCACCATAAATCAAGGACAAATCACAAACTTATCCACACGTACAAAACAGTAAAAGCTGAAGCGCAAAAACAAACACGCAATGCATACCTACAATACATTGAGAAGATGATCACAGACCTACTAATAGGCGAACCTGAAGACCCCAACACAAGGAACAAATACAAGCCATATCTGGCATGGGTAGATGAGGTAATATTCCTTCGTCAGGTATTGTTGTGTTTTGTTCTGGTGTGAAGGCGTCTTGGAACTGTTCATTTGGTATGTTTGCTTTTGTTTCTGGGTCTGATGTGAGGTGGCCGTTTTTACGTAGTGCTATGATGTCTGTGTTTTCTTTTTTGGTGGTTTTAATGAAAGAGAGGAGTTTTTATGATACACATCACATGCCAAGGAGTCGACAAACTAATAAATAACATCAACCCACACAAAGCAACAGGCCCAAACAATATACACGGCAGAATACTAAAAGAACTCAAGGATATCACAGCACCTATACTAACAAAAATATTCCAAACATCACTCAATACAGGAACATTACCCAAGGACTAGAAACACGCCAACGTAAACCCCAAATACAAAAAAGGAGAGAAATACAACCCAACAAACTACAGACCAATATCACTCACATGCATCGCATGCAAACTCCTAGAACATATCATCGCAAGTACAACCATGAAACACTTAGAAGACAACAAAATACTGCACGACCTACAACATGGCTTCCGCACATCAAGATCTTGCGAAACACAACTCATTACATTCATACAAGACCTCGCAAAGAACCACAACAACAACAAACAAACAGACAATATCATAATGGATTTTGCCAAAGCCTTCGAAAAAGTCCCACAAAACTCCTACAGTACAAACTAAATTATTACGGCATCACTGGAATCACATTAACATGGATAACAGACTTCCTATCACAACGCACTCAAACAGTAGTTCTTGAGGGCAAACACTCCAACAAAATCCCAGTAACATTTGGAGTGCCTCAAGGAACCTGTTTGGGACCAGTCCTCTTCCTCATATACATCAACGACTTCCCCGAATACATATCACAAAGTACACTAAGCCTTTTCGCAGATGACAGCATACTATACAAAACAATCAACAACAAAGACGACACGACAAAACTACAAGTAGATTTAGATGCAGCTAGTAAATGGGAAGAGGACTGGCTCATGAAATTCCCCCCAGACAAATGCACCATACTCACTATATCACCAAAACGCACACAAATTAAACACCAATACACACTCCATGACCACACACTAGAATATGTTACTTCAAACAAATATCTAAGCATCACACTTTAAAACAACTTAAAATGGGACAAACACATTAACAACATCACATCAAACGCAAATAAATCATTCGGTTTTCTGAAACGCAACCTAAAAATAAATTCACCACACATAAAAGAACATGCATACAAGGCCATTATAAGACTAAAACTCGAATACTGCTCTTCATTTTGGGACCCACATTATACAAATAACATAAACCAATTAGAAAAAGTACACGAAGAGCAGCACGGTATGTCCTAAACAAATACCATAACACAAGCTCAGTCACAGACATGATACATAACTTGCAATGGCCAACACTACACACACGCAGAACAAGAACACGTATTGTTCTTCTCTACAAAATCATACACCAACAAGTAGCAATACAAACTAACAATCTCATCCCGGCAGACACCAGAACACGTCAAGGACACGTCCGTAGTTACAGACATATCTACACATCCAAAGACACATACAGACACTCATTCTTTCCATACACCATAATGCAATGGAACCTCCTACCCACAACAATAATTCAAGCAAATACACTAGCAGAATTCAGGACATGAACCACATACAACACAATCGAACATATACAAAACCTACAACATAACTAACACTCACTCGCTGCTTTTAACCTGTTTTTATCCTAAGCAAATAACAAAACAAAACAAAATCAAACAAAAAATCACTGCACATAATTAACGCACAATAGCACAACGACCCTACTTCCGTAATCGTCGGTATCAACGAAGGAAGTCTAACAGTTGAAGATGAAGATCAAAAGAATCTCGCGGTCACGTAACGGTAAAAATTGACAGGTTTTGCAATCGGGCGTCTCTCCTTTGTAATCTTCAAAGGACAGATATCAGCCTAGCGATTGGTCAGGTGTTTTTTTTTACCTGAGGCCAATCAAACACCTATTTTCGTGTCTTCAATTTTGCTATGACATATTCCAGGGGAGTAGAGAGCGAAAGTGAGCGTAACCCCTGGATATCGAGGATGTTCAAAAAGGGAGCAAAGAGAAGTCGTGAAAAGAATTATTGCAATAAAAAGTGAATTAAGATAGAATCCAGCCTGACGCGTCACTGTCTGAGTAAACCTATTGTATCCAGATATTTTACTTCTACCTAATAATCGACCTACATTGTACATGTACTTCATCATATTGAAGATCGTACAGGAAAAGAGAGTGGAACCAAAGCTAATTGTGTAGAGAAGAGAGATGACTTTTAAAGGTTTTCAAAGTTTCAGATGAGACCAGGTCTGGTAGGAGGTTGTTCCATTCTAGGATAGTTCTATTCTAAGAAAAAAGGAGGAGAGGAATTAATATAAGCTTATAGCTTGTTTCCGATCCTCGTTGTATCTGTACTGTATTGTTATGTAGTGTGCAAGTGATGAAATAAAATATTGTTTGCGGCTGTCGGTTCTACCATGTGGAATGTGATAGAAAGAGTGAGTGTGTCGTGTCTGTCGCAACTGTTTTGTCAGGTATTTTTCTTTTGTGATGGCTACAGTGTTAGAAGTGATTTTTTTATATGATATGTGTTTCTGCCACTTTCTGTTTCTGCATATCAGGTATAGCGGAGAAAAATAAATAGACCAAAAAAGTAATATAAAAAAATAAGAAACTAAAAAATAAACATAGAAATAAAATATGGTAAAATGAAATAATGAAGGCATTTGGATAGTCCGCATTAAAGCCATTTTGGTCTCTGTGGGGTAACATATAGATAGATGACTAAATAGCTATAATTTGGTATTGATTGTCAGTCTAGTATTTATCGATATAAATAGCCTGTCCACCAGTGGAAGCCTAACTCACCAGGGTTATCTCCCGTAACCGCACATTACTTTCAGTTTCCAGCAGATGACGCCACATGTGTTTCCTTACGTCAATGGCTGTTTATCATACACATGCATTACAGTAGCTGCGTACAGCCGGGAAACAGCAGATGTCGACATGGCTAGCAGACGTTACATCTAGAGTCTGTCCAATTACCAAAACTGTAAGTACTGGTTTAGAAGAATATTTGTCAAGGCATCTTTTTAGCCGCTACTGCTTACTTTCTGACGACATATTATGTCGTTTTGACGGATAAACGCAAGTTCTTCACAAAATCAATATTTCGTTCGTGTATGCTTCTTTCGTTTGCTGTCATACTTGTGTATATAAACTGAACATGTGTTCATGACGAACAGAACGACCTGTTTTGAAGGTTTATTATTCACGTAAGTTAAAACGCCTCGTTCGGCTAAATGCCGGTTTGTTTTGATCAGTTTCCATTTCCGACAGCGACGTTGAGCTTTGTAAACATGTGCAGTCAAGCGCGACGAGAGCATACCTCCAATGTCAGTAATCAATTTGGACATAGGAAATGTATCGATCAGGTCTGTTGATCAACAGAATCGGACTGGCTCGGGGCAGCCACTACCATTTTTACTATTAACAGTTTATCACATTAACATGATGTATTTAACTACTAAGTTATATGTTATGACTGTTAGGCCTGCAATCTATATATTAAAAGTCTGTAAATATAATGATTATTGCTTGCAACTCACAAATACTGACTCTACTATATATATATATACAACAGTTTGAACGTAGTGAATTCCTTACAATTGTCACTTTTGTCAGTAATATGTACATGGACTATATTATATATGGAGCAAAACAAAAATATTCCTTTGGCCTATACTAGGCTTATATGGCACTAATGTAGCGGAACTGGACTGGGTTGATCGTCGGCGACAAGATAGCTCAATTGGTAGAGCATCCTAGAGTTTGGAGGGTCCCGGGTTGTAACCCCGGTCTGGCCGTACATTTTTAGCTCACCTGGCCTATACAGCCCTGTGAGCTAATTATGCCGTACTGCAGCGTCCGGCCGTCAACTTTTTCTTTTAAACGACTTCTTCTGAAGAACTGGAGAACCTTGGGTCATGATATTTGGCCAGTAGGTAGCTGGGATGGAGTGCCATTAAAATTCCTCATTAAATTGACCTAGACCTACTTTCAAGATCACAGGGGTCAAATATGTTCAAAAATTGAAATAACAATATCCTAAGAACCATTTGGACTAGAGTCATGATAATTGGGTATGTTATGAAGACCAGCAATGCAAATCTTTTTCCTTTTCACAGTAATGAGGTCAAAGGTCAACTTTAAGTGCTAGTGAGGGGTCAAATGTCAACATGGGTTAAAAGGTTTAACAATCTTCTTCTCATGTTCCATAAGGCCCAGGGTGCTGGTATTTGGCCAGTAGGTACCTGGGGTGTAGTGCTTTGAAGTTTTCTCATTAAAATGACCTTGACCTAGTTTCAAGGTCACAGGGGTCAAAAATGTTAAAAACTTCAAACAACGATATCCTAAGAAGCATTTGATTTAGAGTCATGATACTTGGGTATGTTATGTAGACCAGCAGTGTGAATCTTTTTCTAAATTACAGTAATGAGGTCAAATGTCAACTTTAAGTGCTAGCTTGAGTTAAAGGTCAACGTGGATTAAAAGCTTTAAAATTACAATTTCAAATTTCAAACCACAATTTCTTAGGCTTTTAAGAGATGTTAAAATGTCTTGTGTTCTAGTTACCAAATTTGGTCTGAAGTTACCTATATGTCAGTTTCATGTAACAAAAGAAACAGGTGAGCGATACAGGCCCTCTGGGCCTCTTGGTCCTCTCCTGCTACATTTGGCGCCCAACGAAATATACACACAGAAGGTGGTATAGGGTCTTGTGTGTCTTCGGGGTCAAAGACTTTGTTATAGGAGGCAGGAATGTAGCGGAACTGGACTGGGTCGATCATTGGCGACCAGTTCACTCAATTGACAGAGCATCCGTCTAGAGTTCAGAGGGTCCCAGTTCGAACCCCAGTCTGGCCGTACATTTTTCCTCTCCTGTTACACTAATGTAGTGTTACAAAAAAACAAATAAAAGTGTGTATCTGTAATAGGAGAAAGATAAATGCATTACTAGATAGGGATTTGAACCCGGTACCCTCTGAACTCAAGACGACACTTTATAAGTTGAACTACTTAATAAGCCCTGCATAAACAAGAACATGCAGCAAAACTGCTGCACACAATTTTTTTTATGAAAATGACTAACTGACACTCCAACAACCTTGAGGGAACGATTCCTTCATACTTGAATTCATCTAATGATGATAATTTTATAAATTGTTAATGGCATTAATTTTGCATTTAGCACTATTGTCACTCAATATTTGTCACATTGCACGCAAATGTACATTTTTAAACGCACATTTAAATGTCAAGGAATAGGTAATAATGTCACCTAAGAAAGAGAAGCAGCAATTCCCAAAATAACACCAAAATCACTTTATTTGCAAAAAATCATGCTTTTTGTGTGTGATATTTTCCCCAAGTCACAAGGCACAGACCGCTGTAAAAAAAGAGGTAGAAAATTACTGACAGGGAAATGTCAAACCTGTGAATTAAAAAATATACTGAAGATTAAATAATTAGATAAAATCATGAATATGATAGTTCATCCTTCACATCATTACAACTTGCCACAACCCAAGTTTTTAGTTTGAATCATGGAACAATGAATGATCAGTGTTTACATTGTTCTTGATCTACAGACAATCAACCTCTGCTGACATCAAAGGTACTATCTGCTAGTATCCAAACCAAGCTCTGGCTGTGTTCAACTTCTATAGTGCATCTGTACTTCGTTTAGACTTGTGAAACGTGTGTTTCCAAATTACACACATCAACAGATAGTTTTAATGAATAATGTACTTCATTCATATTAAACTTGCTGATCTGAAATTTACTGAGCTCATGAAAATTCTGAAAATTTCATAAATGTCAGATTATGTTTTGTGTAAACATTTTTCCATTTTAATGGTTGTGTTTATTCTATCATATTCGCATGCAATTATCAAAGGAGAAAAAAATCAGACAGACAGGCTTAATACACTTCTATGTTAGGTAGGATTAGAATTATCTGTGTGAGGTATTGAAGGAACACATTGACTGATTTTCGTTGAAGTCAACTGTCGATGTCATAATTTTGGATTGTATTTTTTTATCTTTAGATGATTGGGAAGTTAGCCAAGAGAGTGAACACAAGATGGTAGGGAGAGGGATTGATATACTATCTCAGCCCTACCTAACAAGACATGTTGGAACATAACACAAAGTACCTGTGCCCACGCCTGGTGGATTACATCATCGTTGTGGGCAGCAGGCATCCTAACCATAACAACAATGTAGCACAAACCCCCGAACTTCTACGACGATACCCACTGGAGGATCACCACGACTTTCCTCTACCACCTGACATCATATTCTTCTGTCAACCAGAAGGCTGTATAAGCGTAGGGCCAAAACGTATGAGTCTAAGAGAGACAACGTCATTTGTATTTACACTTACGGAAAAAGACTCTGGATTAGTTAGGTATGGTATCTGTGTAAATTTTTTTCGACCGATAGAAAAGAAATATTCAGAAAAATCAAAGTCTGAACGTTTTTATGGAGGAAATGCTGATGGAAATACGTTAGGTATTGGCATCGAGTCAGATGGCCGACAGAGGTCACCAAGAACTAGTCGCAGACTCAAAACAGCGGGACGAGTACGAAACAATACTCTTACTTCACTATGCATCGTCAGTCATCATCCTTTCTTTTCAACATTCCGAGAATGCATGTTTATATTAAGAAAGCTCATAGATTCATGTCATGACAGAAGTTGTACAAAAAGAATTGGTGGATCCAGAGGCTCTTCAAGGTAAGTCCGACTCTATATTGATTATTTCTGAACTATTTGTCATGTAGGTTTGTACCTGATGATTTCTTTAATCACTGCCTCATTAGGTTTGTACCTGATGATTTCTTTAATCACAGCCTCATTAGGTTTGTACCTGATAATTTCTTTAATCACAGGCTCATTAGGTTTGTACCTGATGTCCCTTTAATCACAGCCTCATTAGGTTTGTACCTGATGTCCCTTTAATCACAGCCTCATTAGGTTTGTACCTGATGTCCCTTTAATCACAGCCTCATTAGGTTTGTACCTGATG
>NW_018408535.1:120854-165296 GCF_002113885.1 Mizuhopecten yessoensis
TTTGGTAACTGTAAGAGACAGTCAATATGGCCTCCCTGCAGAATGATCCGAGATTTTGGTAACTGTAAGAGACAGTCAATATGGCCTCCCTGCAGAATGATCCGAGATTTTCTGCTGTGCCTTTTGCGTATAACTTTGGGACATTAAAGATTTACCAAGATGATCTGCTATCCCTTGATGGCAAAACTTTCGACCTCTATCTCTGCCTACAACCTTTTTTTAGCAATGTCTTCTTAGACACCCGTCCTCTTATGACCTTAAATGATACAACTTAGACATTATGAACATGTATTGTTGTCGTTTTTACGTACTTTTCATCTTGTCATGAGAAGTCATCAAGTAGAAGTTATGTTTGAAACCTTGACAACTGACATAGTAATATGGTGGGTGATCAGTCAATACATTAAACTGTTTTAAACTTAATTAAAAAGATAACATGTAACCGTTATATATAGAAACACTCATGACCATGCATACATGAAACAATTGACTGAAACATTAATAAAGATCTACTCTCAATCCTAGGTTTGTAAAGTTTTCATTTTGTAAATATGCAATTTAAACGTTCCTATTCTGATAACTTAAAACTTGTGTTTCTCTAATCTTCATGTAACTTTAATCTTCACATTTCAACACTATATGCTCCCTACAGAATCTGTAACAGGTTAAATCCTAGGACCTGTAAACAGAGGTTATCAGAACATGACCTCTAGGACCTGTCACAGAGGTTATCATAACATGACCTCTAGGACATGTAAACAGAGGTTATCAGAACATGACCTCTAGGACCTGTAAACAGAGGTTATTATAACATGACTTGTAGGACCTGTAAATAGAGGTTACCATAACATGACTTGTAGGACCTGTAAACAGAGGTTATCAGAACATGACCTTTATGACCTGTAAACAGAGGTTATCAGAACATGACTTGTAGGACCTGTAAATAGAGGTTATCATAACATGACCTGTAGGACCTGTAAACAAAGGTTATCGGAACATGATCCATAGGACCTGTAAACAGAGGTTATCAGAACATGACCTGTAGGACCTGTAAACAGAGGTTATCAGAACATGACTTGTAGGACCTGTAAATAGAGGTTATCATAACATGACCTTTATGACCTGTAAACAGAGGTTATCATAACATGACTTGTAGGACCTGTAAACAAAGGTTATCGGAACATGATCCATAGGACCTGTAAACAGAGGTTATCAGAACATGACCTGTAGGACCTGTAAACAGAGGTTATCAGAACATGACCTCTAGGACCTGTAAACAGAGGTTATCAGAACATGACCTCTAAGACATGTAAACAGAGGTTATCAGAACATGACTTGTAGGACCTGTAAACAGAGGTTATCATAACATGACTTGTAGGACCTGTAAATAGAGGTTATCAGAACATGACCTCTAAGACATGTAAACAGAGGTTATCAGAACATGACTTGTAGGACCTGTAAACAGAGGTTATCAGAACATGACCTGTAGGACCTGTAAACAGAGGTTATCAGAACATGACTTCTTGATCTAGGACATGTAAATAAAGGTTATCAGAACATGACCTCTAGATCTAGGACATGTAAATAAAGGTGATTAGAACATGACCGCTAGACCTAGGACATGTAAATAAAGGTGATTAGAACATGACCTCTAGATCTAGGACATGTAAATAAAGGTGATTAGAACATGACCTCTAGATCTAGGACTTGTATACTTGAATTTTAACAAATATGAACTACAGGACCTGTGTACACAGATTATAGTGCATCATAAGCTACCAAGTCCTGCAAACATATTTTGCCAGAACAAGGTTTAAACACAAGGTTTTGGGTCTTGTGTGTTGAAGATGTAATCTAATAATTGAATTCAACTTCCTAGAACAGACTCCCATACAAATGTTTGAGCCAGCAGCTATACAAAGCTTTGAAAACAATATAAATTTACATTTCAAAAATTTGATAAAATTTGCAACTCTTTTGAAAGCTCCTGCATTGTTCAAAAACTCTCATTTATGTTTTGTTACTTTTTGAGGACAAAAGGGAAAGAGTTCCAAATGGTCTTGTAAATCTAGCTCTGAGATTTCCCTGACAATTGAGTGGTTATGTGTAATTAGAAATGATTTTGTATGGCGACAGACATCTCCTGTTGCCTCCATCGTGGTCTGCGAGATGACCCTAGACATTGTGACATAGCTAAAGAAAGATTTGCCCAGTAGAGATACAAAATTGGTATAGGAGGCCCTGACAATAGCTTTGTAGCGAGAATCAGATGTAGTTATGAGCAACATCTGAATTGGTATAGAAAATCAATATTTTGGCCTTTCAAGTCAAGATACCGACAAGTATAAATGCTAAGCATAAATGCTCGGCACAGACTCAACAAGATAATGGCTGACTCCTGTCATTTTAAAGGGATGGAGATATGTACTTGTTAGAGCTAAAACAAGTATCTCTATTATATGGTCTTACTAAAAACAAGGTAAAATTACCATAAGGAAATTGTTCAGCGTTCTACATATTTTTGGGATCACTTTTGATGAAAACACCACCTTTTAGTTGCACAACTTGGACAGATGAAAAATTCACAAGAAAATCAAGTTTAAGATAAAAATGACTCCATAAAAATTGATCACACACGGTAAGTTATTATAAAACGGTGTTTTCACTAAATGAATACAGGTATACATGTATATGAAGGGAACACTTTGATAATTTGATTGTCACCTTTTTATCTATGGCTAAGTTTAAATCTGTTGAATAAGAATGATCAGGGATGTCATCTTGGACTGCTGGATATATATACTGTGGGCATGTATTTTCCTCTGTGTCTTTTTTTGATAGTGTTTTAAATTTTAATGGTAACAAGGTAATCATGTGAAACAAACTGGGCAACTTCACAAAGATCACTAAAATTTAAAACCAGAACTTGTGAAGTTACAGCATTTAGGGGAAAACCACAAACCTTTTGGAAAGGAAGTTTTATTAAATTCTGGAATATGGTACATATATGTACATGCAAAAGGCTTCACAACTTAAACTTGTTGTTTTATCAGAATTGAAATAAAAAAAGAAATCTGAATCAAATGAACACTGACATTTCCTGTTATTATAGAGAAATTGTACACAAAGAAATACTGGTTTTTAGTTTAGTTCTATATATCATGAATCAGTATGAAACCAAAATGATGAAATATGCCTGATTGCTGTCGGAGACAATCATAATGGTATTTAGGTACTGGGTTTGTAATGGACCCTGAAACGGACCCAGTAACAAGCCAAAGCTGAGAGATCATGTGGCACCAAGCGTCTGGGTAATAAATTGGCTGGTACAACTACTGTCGCGGATCACTGTTCAGTACGGGGTCTTTATCCAATCAGTACAAACCTATCCCTAAGGACAGACACACATCAACGTCATATAGTGGCTATATTTGGCTGGCATCATGTTAAAGACCAAAATTGACAATTTGTTTGTCAGAGAAAGAACATAAAAGACTAGCTTAATGTCAGTGGATTTGGATAACAAGAAGGCGAGTAATGTTGAATTCTGACACCTTACGTCCTTATCAAGTTCAACCATTTCAAATGAATAAATCTAGTATCTCATAAATATTTGACAATTTTTTCAAATGGAATATTTTTCAGTCATGTCTAATATCAGAAAACAACTTAAAATGTTTAAAGAAATGTAAACTGATCATTACTTCAAAATTTGTCACTTTCTAATGCTGATAATAGTCGGGCTACTTAATTAAACTTCATTGTTAAAAAACAAAGAATGGTTTGCTAATGATCATGATACTTTATGAAGTTTTACCAAGTTTATATTTTTCAAATCCATTTGGAACTTGAATACATTTGTACAAGAATTGGTAAAAGTTTAATTGTTTCTCTGCATGGTACTAGGATTTTGCAAAATACAAATTGCTCTTATATTTCTGATTAAATCATCCCAAGTTCTGCTCATGAAGTGGCAACTTGACAATTCCAAAGACTCCAAATTATGTTTTTGATTTTACAAACAAACAGGAAAAATACATCTTTTCAGGTAAAATAAGATATTGGACCTTTCTATCAGTTAGCATGCTCAGGCTTCGCAGAATCTTGCCTATAATGGGATAATGATACTGATTAAAGTGGGTAAATTTAATGAAGTACAGTACAATATCTTACACAAGCGATATGGTCCATTTATGGCTGCCGACTAGCTAAAGCTTATGGTCTAGGCGAAATATGTATCTTATTATGTTATACTATTTAAAGTAGAAAACAATATGAAATACTGTCTGTTATACATATTAATATTGTTGCTTATATGAAATAAGCGTTTTAAAGCTATGCTAAATCTGAAGTTTATGCCAGCTGTAGGAAGTTTATGAATTAAGCACCATTGATACACCAATAAAACTTAAGAACTACATTTTTAGGTCACCTGAGCTTTAGCTCCATCGTCCATCGTCCGTTAACATTTTACATTTTCAACTTAAGCTGAAATTCTGGCTAAGGGATTTCATTAATATTTCATGGGAAGGTTACTGACATCTCCCTGACCAAGTGTTGTTATTTTTCAGGTTGATCAGAAATCCAATATGGCCGTCACGGCCGCCATTTTGAAAAAACTATTTCAAACTTAAAGTCAAGTTCTGCTAGGCCGATTGAACTAAAACTTGGTAGGAATGATCGAATCATGGTCCTGACAAAGTGTTGTTATTTTTCAAGTCAACCAGGAATCCAATACGGCCGCCATGTCCGCCATTTTGAAAAACTACATCAAGCTTAAAGTCTTAAGTTATGCTGGGCCGATTGAACTGAAACTTTGTAGGAATGATCGACTCATAGTCCTGACAAAGTGTTGTCATTTTTCGGGTCGATCAGCAATCCAATATGGCCACCACGGCCGCCATTTTGAAAAACTATTTCAAACTTAAAGTCAAGTTCTGCTAGGCCGATTGAACTAAAACTTGGTAAGAATGATCAAATCATGGTCCTGAAAAAGTGTTGTTATTTTTCAAGTCAATCAGGAATCCAATATGGCCGCCATGTCCGCCATTTTGAAAAACTACATCAAGCTTAAAGTCTTAAGTTATGCTGGGCCGATTGAACTGAAACTTTGTAGGAATGATCGACTCATAGTCCTGACAAAGTGTTGTTATTTTCCGGGTCAATCAGAAATCCAATATGGCCACCACAGCTGCCATTTTGAAAAACTATTCAAACTTAAAGTCATGTTCTACTTGGCCGATTGAACTGAAACTTTGTAGGAATGATCGACTCATGGTTCTGACAAAGTGTTGTTATTTTTCTGGTCGATCAGAAACACAATTTGGCTGCCATGGCCACTATTTTGAAAATACCTATTTCAAACTTAAAAACAAGTTCTAATAGGCCGATCTAACTGAAAATCGGTCTAGGAATGATAAGCTCATGGTCCTGACAAACTTAAGATAATTATATACATAACAAATTTTTACTCAAAATGGTACATATTTCAACAACAAAAATAAATAATGTAGGACTCAGGTGACCATTAAGGCCCATGGGCGTCTAGTTTATCAGTAAGGTCATGGGATTAGCTCTATAACATTAAAGCAGTTTGGAAAATTTCTACCGATGAAGTGACCATTTTGAGCGAGAGAAAACTAGAAATCAGTACCAGTTACACATGACCATTTTGAGCGAGAGAACAAGGAATCAGTACCACCCACACATGACCATTTTGAGTGAGATAGAACTAGGAATCAGTACCAGTCACACATGACCATTTTGAGTGAGATAGAACTAGGAATCAGTACCACCCACACATGACCATTTTGAGTGAGATAGAACTAGGAATCAGTACCACCCACACATGACCATTTTGAGTGAGATAGAACTAGGAATCAGTACCACCCACACATGACCATTTTGAGTGAGATAGAACTAGGAATCAGTACCACCCACACATGACCATTTTGAGTGAGATAGAACTAGGAATCAGTACCACCCACACATGACCATTTTGAGTGAGATAGAACTAGGAATCAGTACCACCCACACATGACCATTTTGAGTGAGATAGAACTAGGAATCAGTACCACCCACACATGACCATTTTGAGTGAGATAGAACTAGGAATCAGTACCACCCACACATGACCATTTTGAGTGAGATAGAACTAGGAATCAGTACCACCCACACATGACCATTTTGAGTGAGATAGAACTAGGAATCAGTACCACCCACACATGACCATTTTGAGTGAGATAGAACTAGGAATCAGTACCACCCACACATGACCATTTTGAGTGAGATAGAACTAGGAATCAGTACCACCCACACATGACCATTTTGAGTGAGATAGAACTAGGAATCAGTACCAGTCACACATGACCATTTTGAGTGAGATAGAACTAGGAATCAGTACCAGTCACACATGACCATTTTGAGTGAGATAGAACTAGGAATCAGTACCAGTCACACATGACCATTTTGAGTGAGATAGAACTAGGAATCAGTACCAGTCACACATGACCATTTTGAGTGAGATAGAACTAGGAATCAGTACCAGTCACACATGACCATTTTGAGTGAGATAGAACTAGGAATCAGTACCAGTCACACATGACCATTTTGAGTGAGATAGAACTAGGAATCAGTACCAGTCACACATGACCATTTTGAGTGAGATAGAACTAGGAATCAGTACCAGTCACACATGACCATTTTGAGTGAGATAGAACTAGGAATCAGTACCAGTCACACATGACCATTTTGAGTGAGATAGAACTAGGAATCAGTACCAGTCACACATGACCATTTTGAGTGAGATAGAACTAGGAATCAGTACCAGTCACACATGACCATTTTGAGTGAGATAGAACTAGGAATCAGTACCAGTCACACATGACCATTTTGAGTGAGATAGAACTAGGAATCAGTACCAGTCACACATGACCATTTTGAGTGAGATAGAACTAGGAATCAGTACCAGTCACACATGACCATTTTGAGTGAGATAGAACTAGGAATCAGTACCAGTCACACATGACCATTTTGAGTGAGATAGAACTAGGAATCAGTACCAGTCACACATGACCATTTTGAGTGAGATAGAACTAGGAATCAGTACCAGTCACACATGACCATTTTGAGTGAGATAGAACTAGGAATCAGTACCAGTCACACATGACCATTTTGAGTGAGATAGAACTAGGAATCAGTACCAGTCACACATGACCATTTTGAGTGAGATAGAACTAGGAATCAGTACCAGTCACACATGACCATTTTGAGTGAGATAGAACTAGGAATCAGTACCAGTCACACATGACCATTTTGAGTGAGATAGAACTAGGAATCAGTACCAGTCACACATGACCATTTTGAGTGAGATAGAACTAGGAATCAGTACCAGTCACACATGACCATTTTGAGTGAGATAGAACTAGGAATCAGTACCAGTCACACATGACCATTTTGAGTGAGATAGAACTAGGAATCAGTACCAGTCACACATGACCATTTTGAGTGAGATAGAACTAGGAATCAGTACCAGTCACACATGACCATTTTGAGTGAGATAGAACTAGGAATCAGTACCAGTCACACATGACCATTTTGAGTGAGATAGAACTAGGAATCAGTACCAGTCACACATGACCATTTTGAGTGAGATAGAACTAGGAATCAGTACCAGTCACACATGACCATTTTGAGTGAGATAGAACTAGGAATCAGTACCAGTCACACATGACCATTTTGAGTGAGATAGAACTAGGAATCAGTACCAGTCACACATGACCATTTTGAGTGAGATAGAACTAGGAATCAGTACCAGTCACACATGACCATTTTGAGTGAGATAGAACTAGGAATCAGTACCAGTCACACATGACCATTTTGAGTGAGATAGAACTAGGAATCAGTACCAGTCACACATGACCATTTTGAGTGAGATAGAACTAGGAATCAGTACCAGTCACACATGACCATTTTGAGTGAGATAGAACTAGGAATCAGTACCAGTCACACATGACCATTTTGAGTGAGATAGAACTAGGAATCAGTACCAGTCACACATGACCATTTTGAGTGAGATAGAACTAGGAATCAGTACCAGTCACACATGACCATTTTGAGTGAGATAGAACTAGGAATCAGTACCAGTCACACATGACCATTTTGAGTGAGATAGAACTAGGAATCAGTACCAGTCACACATGACCATTTTGAGTGAGATAGAACTAGGAATCAGTACCAGTCACACATGACCATTTTGAGTGAGATAGAACTAGGAATCAGTACCAGTCACACATGACCATTTTGAGTGAGATAGAACTAGGAATCAGTACCAGTCACACATGACCATTTTGAGTGAGATAGAACTAGGAATCAGTACCAGTCACACATGACCATTTTGAGTGAGATAGAACTAGGAATCAGTACCAGTCACACATGACCATTTTGAGTGAGATAGAACTAGGAATCAGTACCAGTCACACATGACCATTTTGAGTGAGATAGAACTAGGAATCAGTACCAGTCACACATGACCATTTTGAGTGAGATAGAACTAGGAATCAGTACCAGTCACACATGACCATTTTGAGTGAGATAGAACTAGGAATCAGTACCAGTCACACATGACCATTTTGAGTGAGATAGAACTAGGAATCAGTACCAGTCACACATGACCATTTTGAGTGAGATAGAACTAGGAATCAGTACCAGTCACACATGACCATTTTGAGTGAGATAGAACTAGGAATCAGTACCAGTCACACATGACCATTTTGAGTGAGATAGAACTAGGAATCAGTACCAGTCACACATGACCATTTTGAGTGAGATAGAACTAGGAATCAGTACCAGTCACACATGACCATTTTGAGTGAGATAGAACTAGGAATCAGTACCAGTCACACATGACCATTTTGAGTGAGATAGAACTAGGAATCAGTACCAGTCACACATGACCATTTTGAGTGAGATAGAACTAGGAATCAGTACCAGTCACACATGACCATTTTGAGTGAGATAGAACTAGGAATCAGTACCAGTCACACATGACCATTTTGAGTGAGATAGAACTAGGAATCAGTACCAGTCACACATGACCATTTTGAGTGAGATAGAACTAGGAATCAGTACCAGTCACACATGACCATTTTGAGTGAGATAGAACTAGGAATCAGTACCAGTCACACATGACCATTTTGAGTGAGATAGAACTAGGAATCAGTACCAGTCACACATGACCATTTTGAGTGAGATAGAACTAGGAATCAGTACCAGTCACACATGACCATTTTGAGTGAGATAGAACTAGGAATCAGTACCAGTCACACATGACCATTTTGAGTGAGATAGAACTAGGAATCAGTACCAGTCACACATGACCATTTTGAGTGAGATAGAACTAGGAATCAGTACCACCCACACTTGACCATATTGAGTGAGATAGAACAAGGAATCAGTACCACCCACACATAACCATTTTGAGTAAGATAGAACTAGGAATCAGTACCACCCACACATATTGATCTACGTTGATCAGCGGCCTCCACAGAGGGTTGATCCAGTATACAGTCACACTTGGCAGGCTGCCAGACTGCGATCAATAATCTTGGGAGAGCTCCCATCAGGCTAATGAATGGGATGTGTGGTTCAAAATGGCCCTCTGGAAGCTAGGACGAGGCAAGCCTTTAGCTAACTTATAGAGTGTTGCTGATGCATTAGCACAGAGATATTTTCAGAGCTCCTTGTGAGGAATTGGCTGATTATTGGCACGCTGTTTATAAGAAAATGTGATTATCTGGCAGTCCCTTCTTCGTACATATTAGAGTCTTCACTCTCTGACTTTACAACTGCAGTAATTTCCCCTGCTTTCTTTTCTCATTGATTCTGAGATCTAGAGATGTAGGCTATACATATGCATACAATGTACAGTGTTTTGAATTAGTGCTTTATCCTACCTGTGCATGGCTGCATCTAACTCTACCTTGATACAGATAAGCATATTTAAGAGGGTGAAGAAATACAGATAAGCACATTTAAGAGTTTTAATTAATACAGATAAGCACATTTAAGAGGGTAAATAAATACAGATAAGCACATTAAAGAGGGTAAATTAGGACAGATAAGCAAATTTAAGAGGGTAAGTAAATACAGATAAGCACATTTAAGAGGGTAAATTAATACAGATAATCACATATAAGAGGGTAAATTAGTACATATAATCACATTTAAAAGGGTAAATTAGTACAGATAACACATTTAAGAGGGTAAATTAATACAGCTAAACACATTTAAGAGGGTAAATTAATACAGATAAGCACCTTTAAGAGGGTGAATTAATACAGATAAGCACCTTTAAGAGGGTATACATGTCAGATAAGCACATTTGAGAGGGTAAATTAATATAGATAATCACATTTAAGAGGGTAAATTAATACAGATAAGCACATTTAAGAGGGTAAATTAGTACAGATAAGCACATTTAAGAGGGTAAATTAGAACAGACAAGCACCTTTAAGAGGGTAAATTAGTTCAGATAAGCACCTTTAATAGGGTAAATTAATACAGATACGCACATTTAAGAGGGTAAATTAGTACAGATAAGCACATTAAAGAGGGTAAATTAAAACAGACAAGCACATTTAAGAGGGTAAATTAGTACAGATAAGCACCTTTAAGAGGGTAAATTAGTACAGATAATCACATATAAGAGGGTAAATTAATACAGATCAGCACCTTTAAGAGGGTAAATTAGAACAGACAAGCACCTTTAAGAGGGTAAATTAATACAGATAAGCACCTTTAAGAGGGTAAATTAATACAGATAAGCACATTTAAGAGGGTAAACTAATATAAATATATATGGTGATATTAATGTTACAGAGACACAGTATGGGGTGTGCTGACAGGACAAGGTACAGACAACATTACAGGACTGGTGATGCACGAGGTTAAAGAGATCGAAACTTGGATCCTACGACTGCTTAGTGCACCTGTACCGGTACCAGGCAAGACACGGGTAGAGGTAAGCATCTTATTCTACTACGTGTACATCTACTACGTGTACATCTACTACGTGTACATCTACTACGTGTACATCTACTACGTGTGTACATCTACTACGTGTGTACATCTACTACGTGTGTACATCTACTACGTGTACATCTACTACGTGTACATCTACTACGTGTACATCTACTACGTGTACATCTACTACGTGTACATCTACTACGTGTACATCTACTACGTGTACATCTACTACGTGTACATCTACTACGTGTACATCTACTACGTGTACATCTACTACGTGTACATCTACTACGTGTACATCTACTACGTGTACATCTACTACGTGTACATCTACTACGTGTACATCTACTACGTGTGCATCTACTACGTGTACATCTACTACGTGTACATCTACTACGTGTACATCTACTACGTGTACATCTACTACGTGTACATCTACTACGTGTACATCTACTACGTGTACATCTACTACGTGTACATCTACTACGTGTACATCTACTACGTGTACATCTACTACGTGTACATCTACTACGTGTACATCTACTACGTGTACATCTACTACGTGTACATCTACTACGTGTACATCTACTACGTGTACATCTACTACGTGTACATCTACTACGTGTACATCTACTACGTGTACATCTACTACGTGTACATCTACTACGTGTACATCTACTACGTGTACATCTACTACGTGTACATCTACTACGTGTACATCTACTACGTGTACATCTACTACGTGTACATCTACTACGTGTACATCTACTACGTGTACATCTACTACGTGTACATCTACTACGTGTACATCTACTACGTGTACATCTACTACGTGTACATCTACTACGTGTACATCTACTACGTGTACATCTACTACGTGTACATCTACTACGTGTACATCTACTACGTGTACATCTACTACGTGTACATCTACTACGTGTACATCTACTACGTGTACATCTACTACGTGTACATCTACTACGTGTACATCTACTACGTGTACATCTACTACGTGTACATCTACTACGTGTACATCTACTACGTGTACATCTACTACGTGTACATCTACTACGTGTACATCTACTACGTGTACATCTACTACGTGTACATCTACTACGTGTACATCTACTACGTGTACATCTACTACGTGTACATCTACTACGTGTACATCTACTACGTGTACATCTACTACGTGTACATCTACTACGTGTACATCTACTACGTGTACATCTACTACGTGTACATCTACTACGTGTACATCTACTACGTGTACATCTACTACGTGTACATCTACTACGTGTACATCTACTACGTGTACATCTACTACGTGTACATCTACTACGTGTACATCTACTACGTGTACATCTACTACGTGTACATCTACTACGTGTACATCTACTACGTGTACATCTACTACGTGTACATCTACTACGTGTACATCTACTACGTGTACATCTACTACGTGTACATCTACTACGTGTACATCTACTACGTGTACATCTACTACGTGTACATCTACTATGTGTACATCTACTACGTGTACATTTACTACGTGTACATCTACTACTGTATCTATCACCAAACCGTGTTCAACCTAATGTCCATGAGTATGCTACAAAAGTGACTCATTTGTCTTTACTTTTCCGAAAAATTATGAGTTCATAAAAAATAATATATTTCCAAGGACTCTTACTTACTCCTAAAGTGAGTGCAGGAAGGTAGGCTTACTAACTACCTCCTAAAGTGATGGAGAGTGCAGGAAGGTAGGCTTACTAACTACCTCCTAAAGTGATGGAGAGTTGAGGAAGGTATGCTTACTAACTACCTCCTAAAGTGATGGAGAGTTGAGGAAGGTAGGCTTACTAACTACCTCCTAAAGTGATGGAGAGTTGAGGAAGGTAGGCTTACTAACTACCTCCTAAAGTGATGGAGAGTTGAGGAAGGTAGGCTTACTAACTACCTCCTAAAGTGATGGAGAGTTGAGGAAGGTAGGCTTACTAACTACCTCCTAAAGTGATGGAGAGTTGAGGAAGGTAGGCTTACTAACTACCTCCTAAAGTGATGGAGAGTTGAGGAAGGTAGGCTTACTAACTACCTCCTAAAGTGATGGAGAGTTGAGGAAGGTAGGCTTACTAACTACCTCCTAAAGTGATGGAGAGTTGAGGAAGGTAGGCTTACTAACTACCTCCTAAAGTGATGGAGAGTTGAGGAAGGTAGGCTTACTAACTACCTCCTAAAGTGATGGAGAGTTGAGGAAGGTAGGCTTACTAACTACCTCCTAAAGTGATGGAGAGTTGAGGAAGGTATGCTTACTAACTACCTCCTAAAGTGATGGAGAGTTGAGGAAGGTAGGCTTACTAACTACCTCCTAAAGTGATGGAGAGTTGAGGAAGGTATGCTTACTAACTACCTCCTAAAGTGATGGAGAGTTGAGGAAGGTAGGCTTACTAACTACCTCCTAAAGTGATGGAGAGTTGAGGAAGGTATGCTTACTAACTACCTCCTAAAGTGATGGAGAGTTGAGGTTGGTATGCTTACTAACTACCTCCTAAAGTGATGGAGAGTTGAGGAAGGTAGGCTTACTAACTACCTCCTAAAGAGATGGAGAGTGTTGGAAGGTAGGCTTACTAACTACCTCCTAAAGTGATGGAAAGTGCAGGAAGGTGCAGGCTTCATTTAACCTAGAACTTTAACCCTCTCTTCAGTTAAGGAGGAAAAGAGGGAGGATAACTTAACACAAATGGGATTCTTTACCAACTCCATGGTTGATGAAGAGAAGACAAAGACTAGCCTAGGGTTTTGATAAACTCCTCAGTTGATGAAGAGAAGACAAAAACTAGCCTAGGGTTCTAATAAACTCCTCAGTTGATGAAGAGAAGACAAAGACTAGCCTAGGATTCTGATAAACTCCTCAGTTGACAAAGAGAAGACAAAGACTAGCCTAGGGTTCTGATAAACTCCTCAGTTGATAAAGAGAAGACAAAGAGTAGTAGCGGAAAGATATAGTAACAACCTTTATATATCTAGAAGTGAAACCCACTCCTTACATGATAAAGAGAAGACAAAGGCTGATTATAACCTTGGGTGTTGACCCCCTCCTAGGGTGTTAGATGAAGAGATTATACCTTAGGGCCAAACCCAACTCCTCATATGATGAGTGTCACAGTCTAAGGTTCTAGTTAACTCCTCAGTTGTCTAGGAAGAGGAACCATCACCTAAGGAGGAGAAGAGGATCACTAGCCTCAGTTGTGATAGAGTGGTGTCTAGGAAGAGGAACCATCACCTAAGGAGCAGAAGACAACGGCTAGCCTCAGTTGTGATAGAGTGGTGTCTAGGAATAGGAACCATCACCTAAGGAGCAGAAGAGGACCACTAGTCTCAGTTGTGATAGAGTGGTGTCTAGGAAGAGGAACTATCACCTAAGGAGGAGAAGAGAACCACTAGCCTCAGTTGTGATAGAGTGGCGTCTAGGAAGAGGAACCATCACCTAAGGAGCAGAAGACAACGGCTAGCCTCAGTTGTGATAGAGTGGTGTCTAGGAAGGGGAACCATCACCTAAGGAGCAGAAGAGGACCACTAGTCTCAGTTGTGATAGAGTGGTGTCTAGGAAGAGCAACCATCACCTAAGGAGCAGAAGAGGACTACTAGCCTCAGTCGTGATAGAGTGGTGTCTAGGAAGAGGAACCATCACCTAAGGAGGAGAAGAGAACCACTAGTCTCAGTTGTGATAGAGTGGTGTCTAGGAAGAGGAATCATCACCTAAGGAGCAGAAGAGGACCACTAGCCTCCGTTGTGATAGAGTGGTGTCTAGGAAGAGGAACCATCACCTAAGGAGCAGAAGAGGACCACTAGCCTCGGTTGTGATAGAGTGGTGTCTAGGAAGAGGAACCATCGCCTAAGGAGGAGAAGAGGATCCCTAGCCTCAGTTGTGATAGAGTGGTGTCTAGGAATAGGAACCATCACCTAAGGAGCAGAAGAGGACCACTAGTCTCAGTTGTGATAGAGTGGTGTCTAGGAAGAGGAATCATCACCTAAGGAGCAGAAGAGGACCACTAGCCTCGGTTGTGATAGAGTGGTGTCTAGGAAGAGGAACCATCACCTAAGGAGCAGAAGAGGACTCCTAGCCTCAGTTGTGATAGAGTGGTGTCTAGGAAGGGGAACCATCACCTAAGGAGCAGAAGAGGACCACTAGCCTCCGTTGTGATAGAGTGGTGTCTAGGAAGAGGAACCATCACCTAAGGAGCAGAAGACAACGGCTAGCCTCAGTTGTGATAGAGTGGTGTCTAGGAAGAGGAACTATCACCTAAGGAGGAGAAGAGAACCACTAGCCCCAGTTGTGATAGAGTGGCGTCTAGGAAGAGGAACCATCACCTAAGGAGCAGAAGAGGACTCCTAGCCTCAGTTGTGATAGAGTGGTGTCTAGGAAGGGGAACCATCACCTAAGGAGCAGAAGAGGACCACTAGCCTCAGTTGTGATAGAGTGGTGTCTAGGAAGAGGAACTATCACCTAAGGAGGAGAAGAGAACCACTAGCCTCAGTTGTGATAGAGTGGCGTCTAGGAAGAGGAACCATCACCTAAGGAGGAGAAGAGGACCACTAGCCTCAGTTGTGATAGAGTGGTGTCTAGGAATAGGAACCATCACCTAAGGAGCAGAAGAGGATCACTAGCCTCAGTTGTGATAGAGTGGTGGCTAGGAAGAGGAACCATCACCTAAGGAGCAGAAGACAACGGCTAGCCTCAGTTGTGATAGAGTGGTGTCTAGGAATAGGAACCATCACCTAAGGAGCAGAAGAGGATCACTAGCCTCAGTTGTGATAGAGTGGTGGCTAGGAAGAGGAACCATCACCTAAGGAGCAGAAGAGGACCACTAGCCTCGGCTGATGAAGAGCAGGAGATGGAGCTAACCTACAGGTCCAACACAGAGTTACTGGATTTCCTTAAGCACCAGAGAATCCTGGTTGGATCTATTGTGTGGTGTCCCCAGCTAATCAGTGATCTAATGTGTGGTGTCTCCAGCTTATCAGTGATCTATTGTGTGATGTCCCTAGCTAATCAGTGATCTATGATGTCATTACCTTTAACGAGCTCCAGATCTAGAGTACTCTTATAAGGTATCTGCACCAGAACAAGGATTTTATTGGTGAATTAATATATTGATGTCATTTTAATGATGGTGGTATCGTTACCAAATATTGATGAAAATATCTCTTTCAGATTTGTTTATGTTGACAAAATACTTAAGTGTTTATACCCTAAGCCGTAGATAAGTCGACTGAGTAAACAGTGAACCAGCTGTTACTTAGTGTTGTAGTTCTCAGGTTTGCATGGTTGGTATATAGGTGTATAGAAATATAAAACAGATAAATGGTGTTATTTATAGGAGAAGCCAGCCATGTCACCAACATGAACTCGCTAACCTTTAAAACATTGTCTAAATGGAGATTTTTCCAATAAGACTGAACAAACACTATACTTTCTTGTAACGTTGGAGAAAATGGAGTAAGTATGCAGACAATTTAAAAAAATTCTATTAAGTTACCCTTACTCTTCACATAAAGTGTACTAACTTAGGGGCCGCATCAAATGAACAGCACAAACACGAGAGTTAAACTTAGGGGTAGCATCAAATGAACAGCACAAACACAAGAGTCAAACGTAGGGGTAGCATCAAATGAACAGCACAAACACGAGAGTAAAACTTAGGGGTAGCATCAAATGAACAGCACAAACACAAGAGTCAAACGTAGGGGTAGCATCAAATGAACAGCACAAACACAAGAGTCAAACGTAGGGGTAGCATCAAATGAACAGCACAAACACAAGAGTCAAAATTAGGGGTAGCATCAAATGAACAGCACAAACACAAGAGTCAAAATTAGGGGTAGCATCAAATGAACAGCACAAACACAAGAGTCAAAATTAGGGGTAGCATCAAATGAACAGCACAAACACGAGAGTTAAACTTAGGGGCCACATCAAATCAACAGCACAAACACGAGAGTTAAACTTAGGGGTAGCATCAAATGAACAGCACAAACACGAGAGTCAAACTTAGGAGTAGCATCAAATGAACAGCACAAACACGAGAGTCAAACTTAGGGGTAGCATCAAATGAACAGCACAAACACGAGAGTTAAACTTAGGAACTCCTCTGCAGGATTATAACTAATGCAGTGACACCTTAATTAACAGTGCTTGTTTGGTAGGCAAAAGAAATAGGAATGTATTAAACGTCTCCATTAGCCCGGTTTCTGTCCTCCTCATAATGCTCCTACTGGGTTAGATCAGGAGTAATCGAGAAAAGCACTAATTTCATTACAGACTAGAGCTTAATTCACATTACCTTAATACTTGTAAGTGGTGCTAGGGACAACATGACGTCATTGACAGCTCTATGTCTTAATTACAGGACATAAGGACCGAGACACGTGTTACTTTTACCTGTGTACGTCAGGTACACTGTCTGTACAATGTAGCCGATTGCTGAAACATTAGTTCATGTTATATAATTAATTATCTAAAACCAGGTGCCACCAGAGTAAAATTACAATATTTAGATTGACTATAAAATAAAGCTGTTAACTTCATTTTATTACTTTGGTTTTAATGAATCATTGTATGAAGTACTAGAGCCTTTTTAAATATTTTCTTGGTAACCAGTGAGGCGACTTATCAGCCAATGTTTCTTATAACGTTACCACTGTGACTAAATTAGGTGCAATTTTGGCCCAGCATAAATCGTCTATAATAAACAAAACCTTTGTGGATGTGGAAATTGAAATATCATCTTGACATTCCACAAATTAAATAAAAAATGACATCATATATATTCTTAAAATAGGTTGAGATAGAAATAAATTGAAAGCATGATATCATATAATGTCACAGAGAGTGATTATTTTGAGGTTAGACAGCAGGATACAGACATGTAAGGTTTCCTGAGAGGTTTCTGGTCTTTAACACAGCTGGATCCAGACATGAAGGGTTTCATAGTTTTCTGCGTGGTCTTAAAAGTAAAACTGCAGACACTGACACCTGCATTAGATGTGGACATTTCAACCATCTTGCATCGCTGATGTATCTATGTTAATTCTGAGATGATAGATCTCTACTTAAACAATCTTAGTATCCATATTAGAAAACATTGTATATATCCTACTGATCATGAACTGTTTGATTGAAGCTTGTTAGATTGTACAAGAAATTCAGATGGTACTGTCGGTTCTTATAGATTGTACTTAACTCTTTCATCCCTACATACTCAAACTGGACTTGCCCAGTCTTTATCCCTACATACTCAAACTGGACTTGCCCAGTCTTTGATTTGGTACGGGGTGGATGGGTCACCAGGGCAAAAAGCAGTAACAGCCTTAATTTCTCAGTAAAACAATGAAGTCTTGAAGTCAGGTAGAAACAAGGTGGTTTTCAGGGCCCTTTGATTGATGGTTAAATATAATGTTGATTGTGTTGATGCATTAGAATGTTTTTACTTCAACTTTGTGACACTATTATGCTCGCGAGTAGATAAGCCGTCCATTTCTGCTGAACTTTTATGATTTAAATCAGGTTAGGATGAACAAAGCACTGTTGTTTTTCTGTTGCTGTTTTTTAGCTCCTGACTAAGTAGGATTTTCTTGTGGGCTATAAATCTGTAAACTCCACTTAAAACCATCTAAAACCTAAGTGCATGATAGTTATTTAAAAACTTTTTAAAAGGGGTTGAGTAAATATACTAGAAAGCTTACGAGTATTTGTAAAAGTTATTAGTGTGAATGACCGAGACTTGTCAAGAGTCGTGGTTTCTTACCTGAATGACACTTCAGGTAACATTGTTAAAGGTGATAGACTCTCGCCGTTATTACAACTTTATCAGAAGTTTTCATGATCTGGCATTTGGGATGATCGCCATTAGACAAAAAGCTATCAACTTTCGTCTTTTTTTGGACTGTTTACAAAACAATTAAATTTAACTTATTTTGGCTTGATGTTCCACACTTCACATACATTGTACACAAGTATAATGGTTCAGGATCTCCATACGACTGCTAAAAACTGTGATTTATATGCATACTTGTCAACTTTTTGAATTTTCCATGGAGGAGATTACGCATGCTCAGAATTAAAAATATGAATAAAATGTGTGTATGTAAATCCTAGGGAAAACTCACACTTTTAAATTGTATTTTTTGAGCTGTTTTTTCAGATGAAATCATTAGATGTTAGGATATAGGAATAGTTTAGCAAATTCACTGTTTGAAAATGCTCAATTTTAGGGTCCAAAATTGGAGGTCTCCCTCCAAAATTGAGGGAGTTTGCAAGTATGATATGCATTGGAAACCTAGCATTTCAGCATAACTATATTTGCGAAAACTAGTTTCTGAAAAGAAAACCATCCACACCTCATAGCTCTTTTATGGAGGAAACAAATAAAGCTACCTAATTAACATATTGCAGAAGTGTTTCACAAACATGGAGTGATTAGTATTGGAGGTTCCAGAGGTTCGACACCTGTGGAACACTTACAGTATAATCTTTAACTCCTTAGCAATGCCTTCTGACTCAATCATCACCATGAGGTGTCGAACAATTCTGTGACGAAGAAAAAGGAACACCAATAAAATGGCTTGGATACCGTACCACATAAGATCTAAGGATTCAGTCATGATCAGGAACAGTCTTACAATTTCACGATATACAACAAAGAACGCTTGTACAGAATGTATTTGAATGCTTCAAATGTAATCATCGTAAACATTGTCCCAAATTATTTCAGCTTTTCATACTTTGAAATCTTAGGTCACTTAATAATGTACATGTAAACTAACTCCAGCATTACATTTATGTATTTACAGGTACAGGTGTTACCCAAGGATTTACAGCCCCCGTTGTTGTTCGCCCTGCCAGACCACACCCGGTTCTCCCTCATCGATTTCCCCCTCCATTTACCCCTGGAGCTCCTCGGTGTAGACACCTGCCTTAAAGTCCTGGCCGCCATCATGCTGGAGTACAAGGTTAGAAACACTTCCATTTTCAATTTTACAAATGTGGACGGGCCATGTTTTCAAACTTTACTGGATTTGGTAAATCTGTCATCAATCTTAACCACTTGTTTCGGAGCAGATTTTAATTCAAGATCATACAAATCTCAAGTTTGAAATACATAGAATGGTGTGCTTTAAGGTGTTGGGGTCAAGGTGTCTTATGTGTATGTAGAAATTGAAATCTTTGCCATTGATTGATAAATAACCAGATATTTGTATCGTTTCTGATATTCATTATGCACCTCAGGTAGAGGCGTATGATTAGTACTCAATTACTTGTTTAAGATGATAATTTCTAATATTTTAGGATAAATGTTGATAGCTGATTATACACTTAGTTAACCAGGTAACCAGATGTGTGTCTACCCTTAATAGCTGATTATACCCTTAATTAACCAGGTAACCAGATGTGTCTCTAACCTTAATAGCTGATTACACATTTAATTAACCAGGTAACCAGATGTATGTCTACCCTTAATATCTGATTATACACTTAATTAACCAAGTAATCAGATGTGTGTCTATCCTTAATAGCTGATTATACACTTAGTTAACCAGGTACCCAGATGTGTGTCTACCCTTAATTGCTGATTATACACTTAATTAACCACGTAACCAGATGTGTGTCTAACCTTAATAGCTGATTACACATTTAATTAACCAGGTAACCAGATGTGCGTCTACCCTTAATAGCTGATTATCCACTTAATTAACCAGGTAACCAGAGGTGTGTCTAACCTTAATAGCTGATTATACACTTAATTCACCAGGTAACCAGATGTGTGTCTACCCATAATAGCTGATTATACACTTAATTAACCAGGTAACCAGATGTGTGTCTAACCTTAATAGCTGATTACACACTTAATTAACCAGGTAACCAGATGTATGTCTACCCTTAATAGCTGATTATACACTTAATTAACCAGGTAACCAGACGTGTGTCTACCCTTAATAGCTGATTATACACTTAATTAACCAGGTAACCAGATGTGTGTCTACCCTTAATAGCTGATTATACACTTAATTAACCAGGTAACCAGATGTGTGTCTACCCTTAATAGCTGATTATACACTTAATTAACCAGGTAACCAGATGTGTGTCTACCCTTAATAGCTGATTATACACTTAATTAACCAAGTAACCAGATGTGTGTCTACCCTTAATAGCTGATTATACACTTAATTAACCAAGTAATCAGATGTGTGTCTATCCTTAATAGCTGATTATACACTTAGTTAACCAGGTAACCAGATGTATGTCTACCCTTAATAGCTGATTATACACTTAGTTAACCAGGTAACCAGATGTGTGTCTACCCTTTAAACAGACATTTCAGGCGACTCTTGTTTATCTTACTATACTTACCTGAGTTCTTGGTTATAGACATCACTAGGATATTATTAGGTATAAATTGCTGAAAAAGCAATATGTTCCTACACAGTGATTAAATACAGAATACATTAGTTCTTCACCTTTATATGTTCCTACACGGTGATTAAATACAGAATACATTAGTTCTTCACCTTTTTATGTTCTGATGTTTATCATAAGTCAGTTCTATTACAAGGACATCATGCTTTATAGTGCCTGTCAATACATTTAACACATTCTTCTGACTGTACATCTTGTGTTTACCTTGTTTGGTCCATGTACATGTATAATCAGATTTCAACATTCATTTGAATGCATCACTTTTTGATAATATTGACAGTGATATTTTAAGGATGAGGTTCTGTCTGGAAGCTCGCCCAGTTCTTCTGATGTTTAAATCTAGTCATGTTACCTTGTTTTCTTAAGCAAAGCTGATGGGATTCACTTTTAGTTTTTGGGGTCAAGATCACCTGTGTTTTACTAATAATCACAGTGCTCCAGTTCTATGCCTCACCCACTTGTCACTGCCCGTCCCCACCATCTCCACATTTGTGGTACATTGTGATGAGCGTGCCTAACTTGTATTGTGTATTTATGGTCCTCCCTTAAATAATTACTTGCAATATGTTAAATACCATGTTTTGTCTGATTTTCTAAGGTACGAATATCCTTTTCCCCGCTAATTCATAGTTTTCCCAACTATTAATGTCTGTTGACGCCCTGCCCCTTTTCCCCCCTTGGAAATGTCTATTGATGCCCCGCCCATTTTTCAAACAATGCATTTTGATGACAGGCTGCCCACTTTTTCACCACTTGTATCCTTGTGTTGATGCCCAAATCCATTCTTCTAACTCTAAATGCATTTTGATACCCTGCCCATTTTTTCACCACTTCATTTGTATTCATTTGTTGATGCCCCGCCCCCTTTTCCCCTCTTGTAATGTCTATTGATGCCCCGTCCCCTTTTTGCCCAACACAATGTTGTTGATGCCCTGCCCACCTTTTCCCAATTGTAATGTCTATTGATGCCCCTTCCCCCTTTACCCTACTTGAGACTTATGTTAATGCCATGTTTTACCTTGTAATGTCTGTTGATGTCCCATTCCCCTTTACCCTACTTGAGACTTATGTTATTGCCATGATTTACCTTGTAATGTCTATTGATGCCCCTTCCCCCTTTACCCTACTTGAGACTATGCTAATGCCATGTTCTACCTTGTAATGTCTATTGATGCCCCGTCCCCTTTACCCTACTTGAGACTATGTTAATGCCATGTTTTACCTTGTAATGTCTATTGATGCCCCGTCCCCCTTTACCCTTCTTGAGACTATGTTAATGCCATGTTTTACCTTGTAATGTCTGTTGATGTCCCATTCCCCTTTACCCTACTTGAGACTTATGTTATTGCCATGATTTACCTTGTAGTGTCTATTGATGCCCCTTCCCCCTTTACCCTACTTGAGACTATGCTACTGCCATGTTCTACCTTGTAATGTCTATTGATGCCCCGTCCCCTTTACCCCACTTTAGACTTTGTTAATGCCATGTTTTACCTTGTAATGTCTGTTGATGTCCCATTCCCCTTTCCCCTACTTGAGACTTATGTTATTGCCATGATTTACCTTGTAATGTCTATTGATGCACCTTCCCCCTTTACCCTACTTGAGACTATGCTAATGCCATGTTCTACCCTGTAATGTCTATTGATGCCCCGTCCCCTTTACCCCACTTTAGACTTTGTTAATGCCATGTTTTACCTTGTAATGTCTGTTGATGTCCCATTCCCCTTTCCCCTACTTGAGACTTATGTTATTGCCATGATTTACCTTGTAATGTCTATTGATGCACCTTCCCCCTTTACCCTACTTGAGACTATGCTAATGCCATGTTCTACCCTGTAATGTCTATTGATGCCCCGTCCCCTTTACCCTACTTGTGACTTATGTTAATGCCATGTTTTACCTTGTAATGTCTGTTGATGCCCCTTCCCCCTTTACCCTACTTGAGACTATGCTAATGCCATGTTCTACCTTGTAATGTCTATTGATGCCCCCTCCCCTTTACCCTACTTGAGACTATGTTAATGCCATGTTTTACCTTATAATGTCTATTGATGCCCCTTCCCCCTTTACCCTACTTGAGACTTATGTTAATGACATGATTTACCTTGTAATGTCTATTGATGCCCCGTCCCCCTTTTCCCTTCTTGAGACTATGTTAATGCCATGTTTTACCTTGTAATGTCTATTGATGCCCCGTCCCCCTTTTCCCTTCTTGAGACTATGTTAATGCCATGTTTTACCTTGTAATGTCTGTTGTTGCCCCTTCCCCCTTTACCCTACTTGAGACTTATGTTAATGCCATATTTTACCTTGTAATGTCTATTGATGCCCTGTCCCCTTTACCCTACTTGAGACTTATGTTAATGCCATGTTGTACCTTGTAATGTTTATTGATGCCCCGTCCCCCTTTACCCTACTTGAGACTTATGTTAATGCCATGATTTACCTTGTAATGTCTATTGATGCCCCGTCCCCTTTACCCTACTTGAGACTTATGTTAATGCCATGTTTTACCTTGTAATGTCTATTGATGCCCCGTCCCCCTTTACCCTACATGAGACTTATGTTAATGCCATGTTTTACCTGGTGTAGGTGGTGATGCAGTCCCGGGACTACAATGCCCTGTCTATGAGTGTGATGGCCTTTGTGACCATGCTCTACCCCATGGAATACATGTTTCCAGTGATCCCACTTCTACCTACATGTATGTCTTCTGCTGAGCAGGTAAGTTACATACCTGTATGTTCTCTACTGAGCAGGTAAGTCACATACCTGTATGTTTTCTACTGAGCAGGTAAGTCACATACCAGTATGTTCTCTATTGAGCAGGGAGGGTACATATCTGTATGTTCTCTACTGAGCAGGTAAGTCACATACCCGTATGTTCTAAACTGAGTAGTTAAGTCACATACCTGTATGTTCTCTACTGAGCAGGTAAGTTACATACCTGTATGTTCTCTACTGAGCAGGTAAGTCACATACCTGCATGTTCTCTACTGAGTAGTTAAGTCACATACCTGTATGTTCTCTTCTGAGCAGGTAAGTTACATACCTGTATGTTCTCTACTGAGCAGGTAAGTCACATTCCTGGATGTTACTCTACTGAGCAGGTAAGTCACATACCTGTATGTTCTCTAATGAGTAGGTAAGTCACATACCTGTATGTTCTCTACTAAGCAGGTAAGTCACATACCAGTATGTTCTCTATTGAGCAGGGAGGGTACATATCTGTATGTTCTCTACTGAGCAGGTAAGTCACATTCCTGGATGTTACTCTACTGAGCAGGTAAGTCACATACCCGTATGTTCTCTACTGAGCAGTTATAAGTCACATACCTGTATATTCTTTGCTGAGCAGGTAAGTCACATACCTGTATGTTCTAATGCCATGTTTTACCTTGTAATGTCTATTGATGCCCCGTCCCCCTTTACCCTACATGAGACTTATGTTAATGCCATGTTTTACCTGGTGTAGGTGGTGATGCAGTCCCGGGACTACAATGCCCTGTCTATGAGTGTGATGGCCTTTGTGACCATGCTCTACCCCATGGAATACATGTTTCCAGTGATCCCACTTCTACCTACATGTATGTCTTCTGCTGAGCAGGTAAGTTATATACCTGTATGTTCTCTACTGAGCAGGTAAGTCACATTCCTGTATGTTACTCTACTGAGCAGGTAAGTCACATACCTGTATGTTACTCTACAGAGCAGGTAAGTCACATACCTGTATGTTCTCTACTAAGCAGGTAAGTCACATACCAGTATGTTCTCTATTGAGCAGGTAGGTTACATATCTCTATGTTCTCTACTGAGCAGGTAAGTCACATACCAGTATGTTCTCTATTGAGCAGGTAGGTTACATATCTGTATGTTCTCTACTGAGCAGGTAAGTCACATACCTGTATGTTACTCTACTGAGCAGGTAAGTCACATACCTGTATGTTCTCTACTGAGCAGTTATAAGTCACATACCTGTATATTCTTTGCTGAGCAGGTAAGTCACATACCTGTATGTCCTCTGCTGAATAGGTAAGTCACATACCTGTATGTTCTCTACTGAGTAGTTAAGTCACATACCTGTATGTCCTCTGCTGAGTAGGTAAGTCACATACCTGTATGTCCTCTGCTGAGTAGGTAAATCACATACCTTTATGTCCTCTGCTGAATAGGTAAGTCACATACCTGTATGTCCTCTGATGACAGAAAGGACAAAGCATTGGTATGTTTGTACGATAATGAAAGACAAACATTTTAGTTTGGTTTTTAGGTCACCTGAGACAAAGTCTCAAGTGACCTATTGCGATCGCCTTTTGTCCGTCGTCGTCCGTCGTCCATCGTGCGTCCGTAAACAATTTACATTTTCGACTTCTTCTCCAAAATCCCTGAACCAATTTCAATGAAATTTTGAGGGACCTTCCATGGACAAAGGTCAACAAAAATTGTTGCCAGTTTAGTCCTAAGCACCCAGGGGCCTGAGGGGCGGGGCCAAAAAGGGTTGAATTGACTGAAATTTCAAAAATCTTCTTCTCCAAAACCCCTGAACCAATTTCAATGAAATTTTGCAGGGACCTTCCATGGACAATGGTCAACAAAAATTGTTGCCAGTTTAGTCCTAAGCCCCCAGGGGCCTGAGGGGCGGGACCAAAAAGGGTCAAATTGACTAAAATTTCAATAATCTTCTTCTCAAGACCAAGATATGGTAGAATCAAATACTCTTCATAGATGGAAGGGTCTTAAGGTTTATGACCCTAGGGTCTCACGTTTACCCCCTGGGGAAGGGGGGGGGCAAAATTTATTATGGTTTATAATGGCAAAAGATACTTTGAATATTACATGTTGATAACTTGATTGGAATTATAACCTTGAATTGACAGTTTGATACTTTGAAAATTTTGAGCCAGCCCTACCCCCAAGGGCTGTAGGGTGGGGCTCAAAGGAGTCAGTGTGCTAAAATTTCTTCATTTTCCTTGTTAAGAATCAGAGGTGCTAGTTTCAAATGCTTTTTAGTCTGATTCTGTATGCTCGATATTGAATAAGGTGGTTTTATTGTTTTTTGTCACTTTGAATAATATTTCTGTTCATGTTAAAAACAAAATCAACTCTCTGTATAAATATATCAGGTGACCGTTAAGGCCCATGGGCCTCTTGTTATTGATTGAGATCCAAAACTTATGGCCATCGTTGGTTGGATAAAGACATTATGCATCTATTTATAAGGTTTTAAGAATTGATGTGAGGCAATCATTATAAAACCCACATAATTGCAAGCTTAATTTCCTTTCTGTATTGTTGTGTGTCTGCTGCTGATTGTCAACAGAACAATCAATATTTGGTGGGGAGTGATTTGAGTGGATGTGATGTACGCTTGTAGTACACCCACTACAGGGAGAAGCTGTATCTAACTTCCTGTCCTGAAGGAGAGACATATGTTACTTGTCTCAAAAAACACATCTCCAGTGAAAATCTTATTTGATGAAATTGACATAGTTTTGTTGCAAGTTTAAAAGAGTTGATTGAAGTGAAACCAGTGTTAAACCTTGTTTTAATCTGCTGTATGTGGGAATATGTATTAATGATAAGCATGTTTGGTGTTAGATTTAGTGTTGATATTCCTGTAAACTTTGATCAAAAAGCCTGAAGTTTGTGTTTGATACAAACCCTGGAGCGTGTCAGAATCAATGACTATACCTACAAATGTTATATCTCCAATTCGTGACATGGTTGTTATTTTAAAAAACACGAAAGTTAAAATATTTCTGATTTTATCATGTAAGTGCAAATGATCATACGTTTCCTGATATTTTTTCTTCAAATACTGTTCTGAATACTAATCAGGTTATGCTGGTTAATAATTTTAAAAATTGTGATAATTTTAATGTGGGTGGACGTGTGGTGCATCTGATAGCACACTCGGTCTTCACCAAAATAGCCGAAGTTTTATTCTCCATTTTGACGTGGTGTGTGTTGGCCCGGAGTCAGCACTGTCCGACTATGTGGGTTATCCACTTGGCAGGTTATCTGGATTCCTCCCACGTTTAGACCATCCCGGACCAATGAGAGTGATTAATAGAAGTTGATTAATGATAAAGCAAATTGTTGTATACTAAATAAAGTTTATATGTAATTTTCAGAACACCACAAAATAGTCAGATAGTAAGGTTTTATAGTGTCTCCAGAGATGGAGGATAAAAAAAAACATTTGTCCTCAGGTAATCATTTTGTGTAGATATAGCATGCACTAGGTTTTGTTGTATATTCACAGCAAAAAAGTGCATCGCCCTCTAATTATTGATATTAATGTCAAACCATGGTACTAGAAAATATAAAAAAAACAATGGAAAATAGCTGATATTTATATAATATATATTTATAATATATTAAAGATCCCATCATCATTAAAAGTAATGAACTGATTTGATTCTTCACAGTTGCTGCTGGCCCCCACACCCTATATCATTGGAGTTCCTGCCAGTTTCCTACCCTACAAGAATGGTTTTAAGGTACCTGACGATGTATGGCTGGTAGACCTCGACTCCAATAAGGTATGTACTCTTTTAAATTTGCAGCTTAACTGAACCTCTTGAATTCTTGACTATCCAATTAGAAGTTTTATGTTTCATTTCTTGTAGAGGCTAGTCAGATACAGTTAATCTTTATAGACATTTGAGGTTAGCATATTAGAATTGATCTCTGTAAAAATTGGGGTTTAGCATAAGTTAAGCTATACATATATATAAGCACTATTATGAGAAGTTCTTTTTACACAACCAATAAGATTTTCTATGTGATGTTTCGATGACTTATCAGACAAACGACCAGTGAAATGTATGCACACAACCGTGTAAAATGTGTACGAGTTGTCCACAAAATCGAAAGGAGGCAGTGGGAGTCCCAGATAAATAGATCGGCAATCACAGACCGTACCACACAGAAAAATCATGTGATTGACTTCGATAACTACAAAGTTTTGTACAGAGAGAGCAATCTGTTCCAGCGGCAGATAAAGGAAGTCATCTGGATACACCGCAGTGGGCCAGTTCTAAATCGAGATGAGGGGGCTCAAAGACTCTCGCACATCTATGACCAAGTATTAAACAAAGCGTAGCCTAATCGAGTCATTTCGGTACATATATAACAACTATTGTACATACGCTTACAGCGTAGCTGAATTGACTCTTGTTTTATCTCTGTAAATATTAGAGGTTAGCATAAGGTGATATCCTAGAACTTAAGGAGTTATCATTAAGTTAATCTCCCTAAATAAATGTTTAGCATAAGTTGATCTCTGTAAATATTAGGGGTTAACATAAGGTAATCTCTGTAGTGATTAGGGATTAGTTATCTCTGTAAAGTTTAGGGGTCATTGGTTTCTGTAGAGATTAGGGATTAGTTATCTCTATAAAGTTTAGGGGCTATTGGTTTCTGTAGAGATTAGGGATAAGTCATCTCTATAAAGTTTAGGGGTTATTGGTTTCTGTAGAGATTAGGGATTAGTTATCTCTATAAAGTTTAGGGGTCATTGGTTTCTGTATAGATCAGGGATTAGTTATCTCTCTAAAGTTTAGGGGTCATTGGTTTCTGTATAGATCAGGGATTAGTTATGTCTATAAAGTTTAGGGGTTATTTGTTTCTGTAGAGATTATGGATTAGTTATCTTTATAAAGTTTAGGTGTTATTGGTTTCTGTAGAGAGTAGGGATTAGTTATCTCTATAAAGTTTAGGGGTTATTGGTTTCTGTAGAGATTAGGGATTAGTTATCTCTATATTTTTTAGGGGCTATTGGTTACTGTAGAGATTAGGGATTAGTTATCTCTATAAAGTTTAGGGGTTATTGGTTTCTGTAGAGAGTTACCTCTATAAAGTTTAGGGGCTGTTGGTTTCTGTAGAGATTCGGGGTGAGCGGGGTTGATGTTATAAATACAGACTATGGTCTAGCCCACACTCTCAAGGGACTAACTGGCACTTCCCTTTCAGTTAAACAATAGAAAAAAAAACCATGACGATGTCTGATAGAAACTAAGACGCCAAGATTGATAACAGGCCGGCTTTATAGCACTCCAGGGTTACATAATGATGAATATATGCCATTACTTGTGTGCATTTGGTGTAGAATATGAGGGAGTTATATGTAGAATATAAATTAGAAAGTGTTTTCTCTTGTGGAATATCAATGTGTATGCTATGTGGTTAAATTGAGTTATACACTAGTCTTACTGTAGGTGTATGTTCACTAGGGTCAGCAGAACTGGTTTGATATAGATCTACAGCTGTCTTTATACTGTGTTGGAGACAAATAGCTATAGGCTGCCTACCTGTCCATGTTAAATAAATGTGATGTGGCTGTTTTGCATACTTTGTTATCGAGGTCATTTAGAGAACATATCAATCTATCTAGTGAAGTCTGCAATACTAATCAAACCATCCTGCTATCATATGTCCCTGTCTAGTGGATCAACATGTACGCATTATAAATTAATTACACACTCAAATTGAATGGAAACATATGATTGCCATGTTTAAGTTTTTACCTAAGTGTTAGAATTATAAAACTCTATACATGGCTCACATTGAGGAACATTTCTGTGTTCTTGTCCCTGACAACAAATGTTGTGTCACCAAATTTTCCATACATTTAACATTGTCCACATTGACAACTAAATATTTGTTTGGTAAATCACAACCTCAAATTTGTGATGTCACGAAAATTGATTTCCAAACAAATTTATGATACAAAATGTTTACAAAAAGTCACCGCGTTTTGCGACATAGCGATCATTAATTTTAGCAAAATGCTCTATAATTCCCTTTTAATTGATTCTCAAAAAGGAAAATTTCACATAAGGCTGCATATCTAATGATCTATCAAATGCCTGGATATCATGTGTCATTAGTAAGTTTCCATTAATCTAAACACATGTACTGATGTGTCAGTCAGGAGTGTATATCTAAACACATGTACTGATGTGTCAGTCAGGAGTGGATTTCCATTATATCTAAACACATGTACTGATGTGTCAGTCAGGAGTGTATATCTAAACACATGTACTGATGTGTCAGTCAGGAGTGGATTTCCATTATATCTAAACACATGTACTGATGTGTCAGTCAGGAGTGTATATCTAAACACATGTACTGATGTGTCAGTCAGGAGTGGATTTCCATTATATCTAAACACATGTACTGATGTGTCAGTCAGGAGTGTATATCTAAACACATGTACTGATGTGTCAGTCAGGAGTGGATTTCCATTATATCTAAACACATGTACTGATGTGTCAGTCAGGAGTGTATATCTAAACACATGTACTGATGTGTCAGTCAGGAGTGGATTTCCATTATATCTAAACACATGTACTGATGTGTCAGTCAGGAGTGTATATCTAAACACATGTACTCATGTGTCAGTCAGGAGTGGATTTCCATTATATCTAAACACATGTACTGATGTGTCAGTCAGGAGTGTATATCTAAACACATGTACTCATGTGTCAGTCAGGAGTGGATTTCCATTATATCTAAACACATGTACTGATGTGTCAGTCAGGAGTGTATATCTAAACACATGTACTCATGTGTCAGTCAGGAGTGGATTTCCATTATATCTAAACACATGTACTGATGTGTCAGTCAGGAGTGGATTTCCATTATATCTAAACACATGTACTCATGTGTCAGACAGGAGTGGATTTCCATTATATCTAAACACATGTACTCATGTGTCAGACAGGAGTGGATTTCCATTATATCTAAACACATGTACTCATGTGTCAGACAGGAGTGGATTTCCATTATATCTAAACACATGTACTCATGTGTCAGACAGGAGTGGATTTCCATTATATCTAAACACATGTACTCATGTGTCAGACAGGAGTGGATTTCCATTATATCTAAACACATGTACTCATGTGTCAGACAGGAGTGGATTTCCATTATATCTAAACACATGTACTCATGTGTCAGACAGGAGTGGATTTCCATTATATCTAAACACATGTACTCATGTGTCAGACAGGAGTGGATTTCCATTATATCTAAACACATGTACTCATGTGTCAGACAGGAGTGGATTTCCATTATATCTAAACACATGTACTCATGTGTCAGACAGGAGTGGATTTCCATTATATCTAAACACATGTACTCATGTGTCAGACAGGAGTGGATTTCCATTATATCTAAACACATGTACTCATGTGTCAGACAGGAGTGGATTTCCATTATATCTAAACACATGTACTCATGTGTCAGACAGGAGTGGATTTCCATTATATCTAAACACATGTACTCATGTGTCAGACAGGAGTGGATTTCCATTATATCTAAACACATGTACTCATGTGTCAGACAGGAGTGGATTTCCATTATATCTAAACACATGTACTCATGTGTCAGACAGGAGTGGATTTCCATTATATCTAAACACATGTACTCATGTGTCAGACAGGAGTGGATTTCCATTATATCTAAACACATGTACTCATGTGTCAGACAGGAGTGGATTTCCATTATATCTAAACACATGTACTCATGTGTCAGACAGGAGTGGATTTCCATTATATCTAAACACATGTACTCATGTGTCAGACAGGAGTGGATTTCCATTATATCTAAACACATGTACTCATGTGTCAGACAGGAGTGGATTTCCATTATATCTAAACACATGTACTCATGTGTCAGACAGGAGTGGATTTCCATTATATCTAAACACATGTACTCATGTGTCAGACAGGAGTGGATTTCCATTATATCTAAACACATGTACTCATGTGTCAGACAGGAGTGGATTTCCATTATATCTAAACACATGTACTCATGTGTCAGACAGGAGTGGATTTCCATTATATCTAAACACATGTACTCATGTGTCAGACAGGAGTGGATTTCCATTATATCTAAACACATGTACTCATGTGTCAGACAGGAGTGGATTTCCATTATATCTAAACACATGTACTCATGTGTCAGACAGGAGTGGATTTCCATTATATCTAAACACATGTACTCATGTGTCAGACAGGAGTGGATTTCCATTATATCTAAACACATGTACTCATGTGTCAGACAGGAGTGGATTTCCATTATATCTAAACACATGTACTCATGTGTCAGACAGGAGTGGATTTCCATTATATCTAAACACATGTACTCATGTGTCAGACAGGAGTGGATTTCCATTATATCTAAACACATGTACTCATGTGTCAGACAGGAGTGGATTTCCATTATATCTAAACACATGTACTCATGTGTCAGACAGGAGTGGATTTCCATTATATCTAAACACATGTACTCATGTGTCAGACAGGAGTGGATTTCCATTATATCTAAACACATGTACTCATGTGTCAGACAGGAGTGGATTTCCATTATATCTAAACACATGTACTCATGTGTCAGACAGGAGTGGATTTCCATTATATCTAAACACATGTACTCATGTGTCAGACAGGAGTGGATTTCCATTATATCTAAACACATGTACTCATGTGTCAGACAGGAGTGGATTTCCATTATATCTAAACACATGTACTCATGTGTCAGACAGGAGTGGATTTCCATTATATCTAAACACATGTACTCATGTGTCAGACAGGAGTGGATTTCCATTATATCTAAACACATGTACTCATGTGTCAGACAGGAGTGGATTTCCATTATATCTAAACACATGTACTCATGTGTCAGACAGGAGTGGATTTCCATTATATCTAAACACATGTACTCATGTGTCAGACAGGAGTGGATTTCCATTATATCTAAACACATGTACTCATGTGTCAGACAGGAGTGGATTTCCATTATATCTAAACACATGTACTCATGTGTCAGACAGGAGTGGATTTCCATTATATCTAAACACATGTACTCATGTGTCAGACAGGAGTGGATTTCCATTATATCTAAACACATGTACTCATGTGTCAGACAGGAGTGGATTTCCATTATATCTAAACACATGTACTCATGTGTCAGACAGGAGTGGATTTCCATTATATCTAAACACATGTACTCATGTGTCAGACAGGAGTGGATTTCCATTATATCTAAACACATGTACTCATGTGTCAGACAGGAGTGGATTTCCATTATATCTAAACACATGTACTCATGTGTCAGACAGGAGTGGATTTCCATTATATCTAAACACATGTACTCATGTGTCAGACAGGAGTGGATTTCCATTATATCTAAACACATGTACTCATGTGTCAGACAGGAGTGGATTTCCATTATATCTAAACACATGTACTCATGTGTCAGACAGGAGTGGATTTCCATTATATCTAAACACATGTACTCATGTGTCAGACAGGAGTGGATTTCCATTATATCTAAACACATGTACTCATGTGTCAGACAGGAGTGGATTTCCATTATATCTAAACACATGTACTCATGTGTCAGTCAGGAGTGGATTTCCATTATATCTAAATACATGTACTGATGTGTCAGACAGGAGTGGATTCCCATTATATCTAAACACATGTACACATGTGTCAGACCTGAGTGGATTTCCATTATATCTAAACACATGTACATGTGTCAGACAGGATCGGATTTCCATTATATCTAAATACATGTACTGATGTGTCAGACAGGAGTGGATCGATTTCCATTATATCTAAACACAAGTACTCATGTGTCAGACAGGAGTGGATTTCCATTATATTGAAACACATGTACTCATGTGTCAGACAGGAGTGGATTTCCATTATATCTAAACACATGTACTCATGTGTCAGACAGGAGTGGATTTCCATTATATCAAACCCCTGATCAGCTATATAAACTGACCAACTAAACACAACAAACAAAAGAATTGATGATGCAATGGCTTTGGTGCTCGAAAACATTGTGTTTAATTTCATCACGATCAACGTAGGGTTTTTAAATGATCCGATGTTTACTGCTATATCAATTTAAATGTCCCATAATTTGCTGACAGCTGCATAAATATAACTTGATAGCGTGGGTATAACTCACCTAATTTGCCTGGATATGTTCAATACACTTCAGTTAATGATTCTATTCAGGGATTACTATATGTATATATCAGACAGTTTACTCTGCTTTGGCCTACCATTACAGGCAACTATTCAACTCTGTACATTATACATAAGTAATGATCTAATTTACCTGTGGTGGCCCACTGCGCTACAGTTTACCTGGGGTACTGTAGAAAGCATTCTGTGAAATGGTCTCGGATAATTGGATTATATTCTGAGATTGGAAAGTGGAGCATTTGAGGATTAAGTTCACTTTATATATAATAGATGTACAAGATCAAACCTTTGTGTAACTGTCATACCTATCAAAAATAGATGCTTATTATCGTGAGTACACATTCGTTATTCAACTTCCATTTTCACAAGAACCATAATTAGAACTGCTCAATGCACAATTTTGCGATTGCTAGAAATTATTCGTTGAAATTGTTGCAAAGTGTGCGAACTTAATGCAGCTGCTGCCTGCATTTGGCCTTTAGTTCTGCTCTGTAGCTATGAACATACAGGAACAAACTTGCTTCATAAATAAAATGTAGTTAAACCTGACAAATTTGTTCCGGTTTCATTGTTGTACCTGTTATAGTCACTAAATAGTCAGGCACACAAGCCTTGAGGCCAAGATTTAGTAGGCTGATATTTAGCAGTATAGTCTGGTGATGTGGGAAACATCAGCCATAGGGACATTCAGTCTTCTTGGTCCTTTGTGAGGTTTTCGGGTATTTAAATTTGTTGGGTCATTGTGTGTACTAGCTAACACCTATCTGGTCATTCTGTGTCAATAACTTACATCTATTTAACATTTCTCCTGACCTCTTTCCAGTCTTTCTTTATCCTAACATCCATCAGACAAATCTCTGTCCAACCATATCTTGCCAGTCTGTGTCCTTAAGCATTGATCTGGTCATTCTGTACCCTGACAGCTTTTTTTAAATCAGGTGTCTTGATTGAGAATTACTGTCAAATACGTACCCGTATGATTAGCTCACCTGGCCCGTAGGGCCAAGTGAGCTTATGCCGTGTTGCTGCGGCCATCCGGCGTCAGTATTTTACTTTAAACAACTTCTTCTTAATAACCAAAAGGCACAGGGTACTGATATTGGGCATGTAGCATGCTGGGATGAAGGGCTACCAAGTTTGTTTAAATAAATGACCTTGACCCACTTTCAAGGTCACGGGTCAAATATATTAAAATCTTCAAACGAACAGTGAATTGGATTGAATGATTAAACCTTTAAAACTCTGTAAATACAGAGTGAAAAGCTGAATGTGATTAAGGTATTTGTTCCTTACTGGAGTGTGATCAGTGATACATGGTATGCAGTCACGCTAACATGTTTGCCAATGTAGAGACTATCGTGCTGGCTCGACAAAAATTGATACGACTGTTGGCATTTGTACATGTTTGAATGCTACGGAGGGAAGCTGTAGTAGATTAATGGATATGATATGTCAGACCTGTGATGTGTGTTGTATGTTTTGATTAAAGCCAGTCATTATAACTACCTCACGTTTATAGGACAGATCTAGGTAAACATTCAGTACGTTTTCCATAACTCTCTTTTATATTTTGAAGGCCTCAACCAATGCAACAAGCAATAAAACTGTTATAATTATGTTTTAAACATGATTAGAACAAAATCTCAGATCTTCTGTCGCCCTAGATATGCAGTCAAATTTCTGTTGTTCTGGCCAGTGTAATAATGTTTTTCAAATTCAACTTGAAGCAACAGATTGGTAATCCAGATGTTGTAAAAATTAAAGCCAGCTAGAGCTGTCAGAACACTTTTCAGGCCTACACCAGGTATCGTAAGGATAGGGAACCGAGTTTAAACCTGTAGTAATGGTCTATTTTAGTTCTCTTTGCTTTTAATTTGCTGCTTGGTGTGTAAAACTCTGTGTGTTAACACATTCTGTTACAACAGTAGGCTAACAACACAAGCTGTTTAATCAGCAAAGTGTGCAGCAGCATCTACTAATGAGATTTCACCTGTTAAGTCCCTCAAGAGATAATCAACAGTTCTAATTTAAATTAAAAAAACCTTTAGGAAAGGTGAATAGGTAAAATGCTTTTACTGTGGTACTTTGTTAGTATGGTAGATATGCTGTTAGATTGTTTTAACCTTGGTTTAGATATACACATTTGTCAAAAGTTTGTAGTTAATGATTCAAATATCTGTTTTAATGTTGAGAGACCTGAAGAAGCAAATCATCAAAAGGATGGAAATGAGACGTGCCTATTTATATGAATTTTTATAAGCATTAAATCAATAAAATTTTAGCACAAAAAATCAATAGATTACTCAAGGTACCGGTATAGTCAGGACTGGGCCCTTATTGAGTTAGATCGGTGTGCAGACTTCACTTGTTTAAATATTTCAGATGGAGTTGAGGAAACAATATAACAATTTGAATGTTGGTGTACAAAATAAAATCCATATAGAAATGTTTGCTGATTGCTTGGTTCACCAAAGGAATAGTCTGGTAGGAAGTGACTACTGCATCCATTGATTGTATCTGTCCCAGCTGGGAGGTCCTAGTTAGAAGATTGTCTGCCATTGGTAGTACAAGGTTAGAGGTCAAGTAGCAAGTAGTGTATAGGGTGAATAACAGTATGAGGTTGGCCAGTCCCCTGCCTCAGGTGATAAAAGCACTATCATCTTTATGGTATAACAATATTTTAACATATGGTATATTTTGAATCATTGACATTTGAAGTTTATGCAGATCAACAATTTGACATGAAGAATTATGATATATGAAATGTCCCTCCATTAATCCAGGTGTCAATCCAGCCTTTGTTCAGCAAGATAGCTTACTATAGAATATATGCAGAGGTACATTGGCGGTAGAGCAAGCTGTGCTCTGATTAGTCAAAATGGTTCCTGTTCAATTACTTAGTAAACTCAAACATTAACACATTCTCATGAAAGTTGGTCAACATTTCTTCTATACAAAAGCAACTTTCAGGGTGAATCGAAATATGAGGTGAAATCTGCCAGATTGCTTAGGCTGAATTGAAACATGGGGCAAAGGGAGGCAGTCCCTATAAATCAACAGCATGTTTCTTATAACAGCCAAGAGCGCTAGCACACATCAGTAAGGAATTATATATATATATATATATATAAGGTCCTGATGTTCAAACATTGTATCAAAATAAGCCAGGTCATTTTTAAAGACATGAATATGTATTGCCTTTATTCTCTTTGAAAGATTAATGAACTTGTTTTCCTCTTTCCTAAATTCAAAATCATTTGCTTTTGGAATTAAGGTAGTGATTATTTTCTCTGTTGATATAGATATAATTCTGTCCATTTTTACGTGTATCCAATAGCATTTTGCTTTTGTAAACAGACGTTAAAAAAGAGCTTTTTTGTCTGTAAAGTCTGTGTGACTTTTTGTATCAACAAAAAATTATGATGGTCATGTACAAATACTTAATTGCTTTTCATAAAAAAGCAAAGCCATTAATAAATGTTGTTAAAATTGACTTCTTATAAACATGTTTTTTTTACACAGTTTATTAACGCTATGAGATCAAGTTTTAATCTGATGCTTTGTGACTAAAAGTAAATTAATATTGTGTCCAGATAGATTTGCTGTATAAATCATCCCCGTATTATATAACAGAGAAACTTGTCTGAGTATACTAAAAAATTAATGTACACTGGTATGGTTAAGTATTTTATGTTCTGTAAAAAAAATCATTCTTCTGCCGTTTTGATTTTGAGTGACATTTTATTGCCTGTATCACATCGAGGTTGATTCATTGTCTCTTAATTGCTATTTTTTGAAGGGCGAAGTTGATGTTATTAGGATGTTAAAGCCTTATCCTGCTAGTACATAGGGTAGCTTGTCTGGAAAATACTGTACAGGGAGCCAAGGGTAGCTTGTCTGGAAAATACTGTACAGGGAGCCAAGGGTAGCTTGTCTGGGAAATACTGTACAGGGAGCCAGTCCTACATTTGTCTGTATGATATTTTGTCTGTATGAGATATGATATTTTGTCTGTATGAGATTTTGTCTGTATGAGATATGAGATTTTGTCTGTATGAGATTTTGTCTGTATGAGATTTTGTCTGTATGATATTTCTGTATGAGATTTTGTCTGTATGAAATATGAAATTTTGTCTGTATGAGATTTTGTCTGTATGAGATATGATATTTTGTCTGTATGAAATTTTGTCTGTATGAGGTTTTGTCTGTATGAGATATGAGATTTTGTCTGTATGAGATTTTGTCTGTATGAGATATGAGATTTTGTCTGTATGAGGTTTTGTCTGTATGAAATTTTGTCTGTATGATATATGAGATTTTGTCTGTATGAGATTTTGTCTGTATGAGATATGAGATTTTGTCTGTATGAGATTTTGTCTGTATTAGATTGCACTGGCTGAGGCTTGGCTGGATAGGTTGATGATACACTATGGCCCTTGATGTTACGCCTGCAGGAAACAGATTACCAGGATGAAGAAGGTTGTAGACTGATGACCATTTAAGTTTGTCATGATCACCAAATAACTAACATTTGATGCTCTTCTGGCCTTTGGCTCAACATTTTGTACAAATTTAGCTCTTGTTTCCATGGCAATATAACCATTTAGAATTTTCGTGACGTATTTTCATGAATCCTAGGTGTACTTGCTTGGCTTGTAATGTATTTGTTATGGAGATATACCTCTTGCTACAGGACAGGGTACATAGGCCTGAATCAATTATAACATGGCTGACAGTTTAGCTCAGCAAAAACGCAATACAAGCTCAGTAGAAAAGGTAGCTATGGCAACCACATGTAACTTTGACTGCATGTAAATTTCAAACTGCAGTGGTTCTGCTGCAAAACAGAATAACTGTACAGTTTTAATGATAGATCTTATTGGCATTTACCATTACACTTTTATGCCATCTAATAAAATACATTATAAATAAATGTTAAACTAGTTTGTGGAGTTGTTGAAACAATCCTTAGAACTTAATTGTTATTACACAATCTGCAGCATTACATTTTTTATACCAAACTGATTTGGATTTTTCCCCACAAAAGGGTTCAAAGAAATGCTAGTGGACTATTTAAGTCTTTGCTGGCAATACATGTTTCTCAAAAGGTGCTGATGAGCTGATGACACTGAGGATTTGCTGACACATTGGTCAATATAAAAACAATTATGTCAACGGCAGGAAGCAACTTCTCAGTCCTCACAGTAATAGAATCCCTTCAGTTAATGTAGTATGACTTGTGAAAATATTTAGGGTTAACGTACCGTCACAGGGTTAACGTACCGTCACAGGGTTAAAGTACCATCACAGGGTTAACATACCATCACAGGGTTAACATACCATCACAGGGTTAATGTACCATCACAGGGTTAACATACCATCACAGTGTTAACGTACCATCACAGGGTTAACATACCGCCACAGGGTTAACGTACCGTCACAGGGTTAACGTACCGTCACAGGGTTAACGTACCGTCACAGGGTTAACGTACCATCACAGGGTTAACATACCATCACAGGGTTAACATACCATCACAGGGTTAACGTACCATCACAGGGTTAACGTACCGTCACAGGGTTAACGTACCATCACAGGGCTAACGTACCGTCACAGGGTTAACATACCATCACAGGGTTAACGTACCATTACAGGGTTAACGTACCATCACAGGGTTAACATACCATTACAGGGTTAACGTACCGTCACAGGGTTAAAGTACCATCACAGGGTTAACCTACCATCACAGGGTTAACGTACCATCACAGGGTTAACGTACCATCACAGGGTTAACGTACCATCACAGGGTTAACATACCATCACAGGGTTAACGTACCATCACAGGGTTAACGTACCATCACAGGGTTAACGTATCACCACAGGGTTAACGTACCGTCACAGGGTTAACATACCATCACAGGGTTAAAGTACCATCACAGGGTTAAAGTACCATCACAGGGTTAACGTACCGTCACAGGGTTAAAGTACCATCACAGGGTTAACGTACCATCACAGGGTTAACGTACCATCACAGGGTTAACATACCATCACAGGGTTAACGTACCATCACAGGGTTAACGTACCATCACAGGGTTAACGTACCATCACAGGGTTAACGTACCATCACAGGGTTAACGTACCATCACAGGGTTAACGTACCATCACAGGGTTAACGTACCATCACAGGGTTAACGTACCATCACAGGGTTAACGTACCATCACAGGGTTAACGTACCATCACAGGGTTAACGTACCATCACAGGGTTAACGTACCATCACAGGGTTAACGTACCATCACAGGGTTAACGTACCATCACAGGGTTAACATACCATCACAGGGTTAACGTACCATCACAGGGTTAACGTACCATCACAGGGTTAACATACCATCACAGGGTTAACGTACCATCACAGGGTTAACGTACCATCACAGGGTTAACATACCATCACAGGGTTAACGTACCATCACAGGGTTAAAGTACCATCACAGGGTTAACATACCATCACAGGGTTAACGTACCATCACAGGGTTAAAGTACCATCACAGGGTTAACATACCATCACAGGGTTAACCTACCATCACAGGGTTAACATACCATTACAGGGTTAACATACCATCACAGGGTTAATGTACCATATCAGGGTTAATGTACCATCTCAGGGTTAACATACCATCACAGGGTTAACATACCATCAAAGGGATAAAGTACCATCACAGGGTTAAAGTACCATCACATGGTTAACATACCATCACAGGGTTAACATACCATCACAGGGTTAACATACCATCACAGGGTTAACGTATCACCACAGGGTTAACGTACCATCACAGGGTTAACGTACCATCACACCCACTGGGTTAACGTACCATCACAGGGTTAACATAGCATCACAGGGTTAACATACCATCTCAGGGTTAACGTACCATCTCAGGGTTAACGTACCATCACAGGGATAACGAAACAATGAACAATATACATTTGACAAGTCGGTAGTGTACGCTGTTCAAAAAACAGCCAGGTTTGCCTTTTGCAGATTGTATGTTAGATAAAGAGAAATGTATACACATCGACTAACATTGAATTTTTGTTATTAGACACAGGTAATTGATTTACTTTAATTATCATGACCTCCTGATTAGCCTGTGTTACAGTTTTACTGTATCATGACCTCCTGATAAGCAAGTGTTACAGTTTTACTTTACTATGACCTCCTGATAAGCCTGTTTTTTCAGATTTACTTTAGTATGACCTCCTGATAAGCCTGTGCTACAGATCTGTATCATGACCTCCTGATAAGCCTGTTTTTTCAGATTTACTTTAGTATTACCTCCTGATAAGCCTGTGCTACAGATTTACTTTATTATGACCTCCTGATAAGCCGGTGTTACAGATTTACTTTATTATGACCTCTTGATAAGCCTGTGTTACAGATTTACTTTACTATTACCTCCTGATAAGCCTGTGTTACAGATGTACTTTATTATGACCTCCTGATCAGCCTGTGTTACAGATTTACTTTATTATGTCCTCCTGATAAGCCTGTGTTACAGATTTTCTTTATTATGACCTCCTGATAAGCCTGTGTTACAGATTTACTTTACTATGATCTCCTGATAAGCCTGTGCTACAGATTTACTTTAGTATGACCTCCTGATAGGCCTGTGCTACAGATGTGCTTTATTATGACCCCCTGATAAGCCTGTGTTACAGATTTACTTTACTATGACCTCCTGATAGGCCTGTGCTACAGATGTGCTTTATTATGACCCCCTGATAAGCCTGTGGTACAGATGTACTGTATTATGACCTCTTGATAAGCCTGTGTTACAGATGTACTTTAGTATGACCGCCTGATAAGCCTGTGTTGCAGATTTACTTTACTATGACCTCCTGATAGGCCTGTGCTACAGATGTGCTTTATTATGACCCCCTGATAAGCCTGTGTTGCAGATTTACTTTACTATGACCTCCTGATAGGCCTGTGCTACAGATTTCCTTTATTATGACCTCTTGATAAGCCTGTGCTACATATTTACTTTATTATGACCTCGTGATAAGCCTGTGCTCCAGATGTACTTTAGTATGACCTACTATGATCTCCTGACCAGCCTGTGCTACAGAGGTACTTTATTATGACCTCCTGATAAGCCTGTGCTACAGATGTACTGTATTATGACCTCCTGATAAGCCTGTGCTACAGATTTACTTAATTATGACCTCCTGATAAGCCTGTGCTACAGATTTACATTATTATGACCTCCTGATAAGCCTCTGCTACAGATTTACATTATTATGACCTCCTGACAAGTCTGTGCTACAGATATATAATAATAATAATAATATACAGCATTTATATAGCGCCCTATATAATTTGTAAAATTACTCTAAGGCGCTTTACAACATATGGATAATAATAATGGTTATAATTGTGAAAACAAACAACAAAGGCTTGCAATCACTTTCATGCATTTAACAAGCAATGTGCACATAATTAAACAAATAAAAGGGTGATATTTACATGACGTCTTTGCAAAGATTCTAAAATGCAGACGTGAAGAGGTGAGTTTTTATGTCCCTCTTGAACTTGGCCAGGGTATTCGACTTCCTAATAGCAGATGGTAAGCTATTCCACAACGTAGCCGAAACCCTCTAATATACTTTAATATGACATGACCTCCTGATAAGCCTGTGCTACAGGTGTACTTAATTATGACCTCCTGATAAGCCTGTGCTACAGATTTACTTTATTATGACCTCCTGATAAGCCTGTGCTACAGATATACTTTATTATGACCTCCTGATAAGCCTGTGCTACAGATTTACTTTAGTCTGACCTCCTGATAAGCCTGTGCTACATATGTAATTTATTATGACCTCCTGATAAGCTTGTGCTACAGATTTACATTATTTTTCCACCAGAGGTTCTGTAGATGATGGTGTGTTGGTGTTTGCTCTGGGTCAGTCCCCCTGGTTATTGAAACAAAGTGGCTGTTATTAGCTTCAGTGCGTTTGGTTCACAACCTTGGAACCAATGACTGTATATGACTGCTCAGTGTGTCGGTGACGTTTACTGTAGCACCTCACTCTAGGCCAGTAACTGGTCATATCTGCTTAATACTGCCCAACAATTTAACCGACCTCAGAACCAATAACGGTCATGTGTGGTCAGTGTCCCACAGGAATATATATTGCAGGTCCATTATGTAGATTAATTCATTGTTTGTCACACAGGCTTTAATGTGCCAATTTAGTGTCATTCGCAAATTGATTGTTTTTGCGACCAACAACCCTCAATAAATTTGTCAAACATCAGTGTCTAATTATTACAAACATCCCAATCCTGCCATTGAACTTCAGGCTGACAAAAATGTACAAACATCACAATCCTGTCATTGAACTTCAGGCTGACAAAAATGTACAAACATCCCAATCCTGCCATTGAACTTCAGGCTGACAAAATTGTATAAACATCCCAATCATGTCATTGTACTTCAGGCTGACAAAAATGTATAAACATCACAATCCTGTCATTGTACTTCAGGCTGACAAAAAAGTATAAACATCACAATCCTGTCATTGTACTTAAGGCTGACAAAAATGTACAAACATCACAATTCTGTCATTGAACTTCAGGCTGACAAAAATGTACAAACATCCCAATCCTACCATTGAACTTCAGGCTGACAAAATTGTATAAAAATCCCAATCATGTCATTGTACTTCAGGCTGACAAAAATGTATAAACATCACAATCCTGTCATTGTACTTAAGGCTGACAAAAATGTACAAACATCACAATCCTGTCATTGTACTTCAGGCTGACAAAAATGTACAAACATCACAATCCTGTCATTGTACTTCAGGCTGACAAAAATGTATAAACATCACAATCCTGTCATTGTACTTCAGGCTGACAAAAATGTA